>NC_138811.1:0-105076 GCF_965178545.1 Coloeus monedula | reverse complement strand
GGAGTATCCCCAGGAATTGAGGAGACTTGGGAGCACCCCATAGAGGGGGGGGCTCCAAGATACCGGATGGATGTGGAAAACTTCTTTCTCTTCCTCCTTTTCTTCTTCCTCCTCTTTTTCCTTTTTTGCCTTCTTCCTCATTCTTCCTCCTTCTCCTTTCCCTCCCGTTCCCGTTGTTCCCCCAGATGTGTCTCACCTATTCCCGACAATTCGCTCAGCTGGGGAACATCTCAGAGACCACCAGGTGAGGTCTGGGGGGAGGGGAGATGGGATCTTCCTCCTCCCTTGAGGAAGAGGAGGCTGATCCTGGGGGGGGGGGGGTAATCCCGATGCCGGGGGGAAGGGGGGAGGGGGGGGGAGTCACCTGTCCAGGTGTGTCCCCCCAGGTGTGAGGCACTGGCCGAGGAGTGCCGGCGGCATATGGAGACCCTGAGGAGGGAGCACAGCCGGGGGGGGCCCCCCCCGAAACCCCGCTATGAGCAGAGAACCTTCAGTGTAGTCAAGTAAGGGGGGGGGGCTCACCTGGGTGGGGGTGGTTTCACCTGGGGGGGGTCTTACACGTTCCCCTGTTGCCCCCCCCTCCCCTGCAGGATGTTCCCGGAGCTGAGCAGCAGCGACCTGGAGCTGGGAATAGAGAGAGGGATCGGTCTCCCCGTGCCGCCAGGTGAGAGACTGGGTGAACTGGGAATGGGGGATGGGGAGCTGGGAACAGGGACCAGGGCAGGTGCAGCTGCCGGGCCCCTGCACACCTGGTGCCCTGTGTCCCCCCAGGCGTGGCCCCCGGTGACCTGGACACCTTCGTGCGCTTTGAGTTCCCCCACCCCAGTGCGGTGAGTGGCACCCCCAGTGACCCCCCCTGTGTCCCCCCCCCGCTGTGTCCCCAGTGCCCCCTCGGGTCCCCTGGGATCCCCCATATTTCCCCCCCCCGGTGTCCCTGATTCCCCCCTACAGGAGGAGGCACAGCGGGACAAGACCAATGTCGTCAAAAACACGGATTGTCCTGGTAAATCCTGGGAATTGGGGGGGTGGGGGGGCGTGTCACCAGGGCTGGGATGTCCCTGGGGGATTATCATTGACTCTCTTCCCCCCTCCCCAGAATTCCGGGCACGGTTCCGGCTGCGGCTGCTCCGGGGGCACCGGGGGCTGCGCAGGCTCCTGAGCTCCCGCGGGATTAAGTTCGAGGTGACCCAGAAAGGGTACGGGGGTGACTTTGGGGAGAGGGAGGAGGGAATAACATGGGAAACCTCCTGGGAAGTCCCATAGGAAGTATGGGAGATGTAGGAAATAACTGAGGAGATGACATGGAAAATATGGAAGATACAGAAAATAGGAAAAGTGGCATAGGAAATGTGGAAAGTACAGGAAACAGGGAAAACGGCACAGGAAATGTGAAAAATACAGTGGGAAATGCAGAAAATATGGAAAATAACACAGAAAATACATAAAATAGCACAGGAAAGAGAAAACACAGAGAAAGACATAGAAAGCGGGGAACATGAGCTGGAAAATCCACGTGTCTGGGTAAAGAGGTGCCAGAGGGGGTGGAAGGTGACTCTGAAGTGCAGCAATTCCCGATTTCTTCGGGACGTTCGTAGGGCAGGGACTCGTAACCCCCCCCTGCTGTCGGGATCCCGGCTGGATCCAGGCGATCCCGACCCCTCGGCCTGATCCGCAGGGGGCTGTTCCGGCCGGAGCGGGCTCTGGGTTCCGCACAGCTGCGGCTCGAGGGGCTGGAAGGGGCCTGTGAACTCCGGGAGCAGCTGCAGGTGAGGGGGCTTCCCAGGCATTCCCAATCCTGACGCTTCCTGGTGGTCCCAGATGTGCCTCCCTTTTGATCCCGGTGCTTCCCAGTGTTCCCCACTTCCACAGGACATTCCCACCCCCAGCATTCCCACCGTTCCCCATCCCCCAGGCTCATTCCCGCTCCCTCCATCCCCACTGTTGGTGCTATTCCTGGTGTTCCGCAGCTGCTGGACGGGCGGCGCCAGACGGGCGGGCAGCTGGAGGTGTGGGTGCGGATCCGGGAGCCGCTGGGAGCGCAGCGGCAGCTGGAGCCACGCTCCGAGCGCTGGCTGGTGCTGGAGCCGGGAGCCGAGGCCACGGTGAGTGCCGGGAACCCGCCGGGATCCCCTGGGATCGGCCGGAAGCCGTCAGCCTGGGTTAAATAACCCAGAACTCTTGCTCAGGTCGCCGTTCCCAAACTGTCTGTGGCAGCCCCGAAGAAGGACCCGAGCAACAGGTGAGGGGGGGGGGAGGACTGGGAATTCCACAGGGAATTCCAGGGGCAGGTTATTATGGGGGAAGAATTGGCATGGGAATTGGGGGTGGAAAGCTCTGGGACCCCCCGGGGCCCCCTATTCCTCTCCCCCAATGTCCCAGGGCCGAACTGGGTTTTTCAGGGGTCTCCTCCCCCCCGCCCCCCTCTTTTTATCATGTGCCCCCCTCCCTGGTCCCCCTTCCCAGGTCCGTCCCGACATTCCCAAGCCTCAGCCTGCTGCTGTTTGACCGGGAGCGGCTGGAGAGGAAGGTGAGAGGGAGGTGGTGGCGCTTTGGGGGGACAGGGAAGCCCAGGGACCCCCCGGGGATGCTGTGACCCCCCTGTTTGTTGCCCCCTTCTCAGATGGTGCCGTTTGGCCGCGCTGGGTGCCCGGTGCCCCCCGAGCTGCGGCAGCAGCACCAGGATCTGCTCCGGCGCATCCAGGGACTGCGGACACGTCTGCAGGGGGGGGACCCCCGCTTCCGTACGGGTGAGAGGGGGCTTGGGCTGCCCCGTGCCCCAAAAGCCTCGTTTATCTTGGTTTTTCCCAGTGTATCCCTGTGTGTTATCCCATTGTATCCTGGTTTTTCCCGGTTCCAGAGTACACGGAGCACCTGGAGCGGCACCTGCGGCTCTACACGGAAGCCGCGCGGCGCCTCGGCACCCAGGGAGAGCGGGTGAGCCCTGAAACCGGGAACCCTGTACCGGGGGGACACCCCCAGACCCTCCTCGACACACCCAAATCCTGGTGGTCTCACACCAGAAATCCTGGACTCCCCCCAGACCTTGGGACCTCCCAGTTCCTGATTCCCCCCCAACCCTGGTGTCTCCCAAATTTCTGGTGCCCCTCCAAACCCTCCTCAGCCCCCCCCAAATCCTGGTGCCCCCCCTCGAAATCCTGGGCTCTCCCAAACCCTGGAGACTCCCAAGTCTGGTGATGCCCCCAGTTCTTTGTACCCTCTCAATTTGTCCCCCCCCCCTCTCAATTCCTGTTGCCCCCCCACCCTGGTGACCCTCAAATTCCTGATGTGACCCCCAAACTCCTGGTGCCTCCCCAACCCTGATGGCCCCTAATTCCTGCTGTCCCCCATCCCTCTGGGTGCTATTTTGCCCCCCCCCCCCCGATTCCCCCCCTGCAGGAGGCAGCCAAAGAGGCTCTGTACAAGCGGAACCTGGTGGAGAGTGAGGTGAGGACCCCGGGGGGTGGAATTTGGGGGTTCCCCGGCCCCCCTTACCCCCTGCCACCCCTCCCTCATCCCTCTCTTCTCTTCCAGCTTCAAAAGCTCCGTGGATGAGTCCCCCCCGCCTTGCCTCCCCTTCTGGGGCTGGGACCACGCAGGGTTTTGGGGAGCTCAGAGGACCTCTCCCCCTGCTTTGGGGGGGGCTCTGGGAACACCCCCCCCCCATCCCCACTGTGACAATCACAGGGATCAGAGCTGCTACATCTCCCCCGACGCCCCCGGGGTGACACTGACTCCCCTCAATGACAGGGTGACACTGACCCCCCTCCCCGCCCCCCTTGCTTAATGACAGGGTGATTCCAACCCCTCCCAATGACCGGGTGACACTGACCCCCCTCCGGTGAGGGGTGATTCCGACCCCTCCCAATGACAGGGTGACACTGACCCCCCTCCGGTGAGGGGTGATTCCGACCCCTCCCAATGACAGGGTGACACTGGCTCCTCCCCCCCCCCGGGGGTCCCCGTGTCCCCCCAAGCACTTTTTCCCCCACCCCCCGTGTCCCCCCACCAAAGCGGATGCCCCCCAAGTGCCTGTAGGGGAGGGGCTGTTCCGAGCGCTCTCACAAATTATAAAAGTTTTTAAGAAGTAAAACGCGGATTTTGGTGTCCCCGAGCTGTCGATCACAACAGGGGCCCTGCCCTCGCCGCTCCCTCGTCTCCATGGCAACCCCGCCAGAACGGACGGGCGCGGACAGCAGCCAATCGCATTGCGGCCGCCGCATTCCCATTGGTCATATTGCCGCGTGGGGGCGGGGGGCGCTGGGATTGACGGGTGAGCCAGCCAATCAGATGCTCGTGCGTTGCGCCGGCGGCCACTGGGAGCGCGGTGTGGGCGGGGCGGCGGCGGCGTGCGGCGCGCCGGAAGCGGCCGGTCTGGGAAAATGGCGCCGAGCTCGAAAGCGGAGCGGAGCGGCCCTGGGGGGAAACGGGGGGCGGCGGGGGGGGCTGGGCCCGGCGCCGCGCCCCGAGGCCGCCGCGAGCACCTCGTGAGGCAGCTCGACCGCGTCCGGGTGAGCGGAGGGGGGCTGAGGGGACGGGGTAGGGGGGGGGAAACTGAGGGAGGGGGTTCTGAGGGGGCCCTGAGGTGGGTCGTAGGTCTCTGTGAGGGGACGTTGAGGGAGGAACGGGGGGACTGAGGGGATCCTGATCGGGGACATGGCGGGGGACCCTGCGGGAGGAAGTGAGGGCTCTGAGGAGGCCCTGAGGGTGCCCTGAGTTGGGGGGGGTCCTGTGTGGTAGCTGAGGGGTCGGGGGTTCGGGGGGAGCCATAGTCTGGGGGGTGTTCTCTGAGGGATTGGAGGTCACGGGCTGAGGGGCTGCAGGGACCCCCCCCCCGTGCCCCCCCAGCTGAGGGGGCAGCTCCCCCCGGCTGTGGGGGGTGTTGGGGTGTTCGGGGGCCTCTGACCCACCAGTGCCCCCCCAGCTCAGCTCTGCCCTGGTTCTTGAGGGGTGTTGGGAGATTCTGGGAGGGTTTTGGGGGTTCGGGGGTCCGTGTCCCCCCAGTTTGGTGGGCAGCTCCTCCCGGCTGTGAGGGTCTTTGGAGAGTGCTAGGGGGGTCCTTGACCGTCCCGTGGCCCCCCAGCTCAGCTCTCTTCCCACCTGTGGGGGCTATTGGGGGATGCTGGGGGGTCCCTGACTCCCCCGTGCCCCCCAGCTCAGTGGGCAGCTCTCCCCCCGGCTGTTCCGAAAGCTTCCACCGCGCGTCTGCGTCACCCTCAAGAGCATCGTGGACGAGGAGTTTCTGTGGGCGGGGTGAGGGGGACCCCAACTCTCTGGGGGCCCTGGGGTGATCCTTGTTGTGTGTGTTCCCCACCTGCCATGTCCATTGTCCTCCCATTCCGTCCGTCTTCATCATCTTCCTGGTCCCATCTTTATGTCTCCATGACCGCCTGTCCCCCCATTCCCATGTCCATCTGTCCCCACCCCTATGTCCCTATGTCTGTCTGTCCCATCGTCCCTTTCTTTGCCTGTGTCCGTGTCCCCCGTTGCCACGTCCATGTGGCTGTCACTGCAGCCATGTGTCTTTCCATTCCTGTGTCCCTGTCCCCGATTCTTTGTCCCTTTGTCTCTGTGTCTGTCACTGTGTCCGTGTGTCCCTTCATACTTATGTCCCTGTCCCCAAGCCTGTGTTCTCATGTCCCGCCACGTCCCCTCGTGTCCCCCCAGCCACATCTTCCTGGGCTTCTCCAAGTGTGGCCGCTACGTCCTGTCCTACACCAGCAGCTCTGGGGACGACGACTTCTCCTTCTACCTGTACCACCTGTACTGGTGGGAGTTCAACGTGCACAGCAAACTGCGCCTGGTAGGGGTACCCCTGGGGACACCGCTGGGGACACCGCTGGGGAACCCCTGCCCACTCATGGCCCTCCCCAGGTGCGCCAGGTGCGGCTGTTCCAGGACGAGGAGATCTACAGTGACCTTTACCTGACCGTGTGCGAGTGGCCGGGGGACAGCGACAAGGTCATCGTCTTCGGCTTCAAGTGGGTGGCACCCTGTGACCCCTCCCACGTCCCTGCCCAGCCCCTGGTGACCCCTTGATCCTCCCCCGTGCCCCCCCAGCACGCGCTCGGCCCCGGGGCTGCAGGTGAACATGATGCTCATGAGCGACGAGAACCACCGGGACATCTACGTGAGCGCCGTGGCCGTGCCCCCACCACGGCACTGCCCTGCCTGCCGCCGGGCCCCCGCACCCCCCGGTGAGACCCCGACCCCCCCCCGGCCCTCTGGCCCTGGCTGAGGGGGGTCCCTGTGCCCACCTCAGCCTCGGACTGGCCGTTCCCATGCTGAGCAGCAAGTCGGGGTTTTTTGGTGGGGGGTGGGGGGGAATGTTTGGGGCTTCCCCAGTCCAGGGTGCCCCCCCCTGACCCCTCCACACCCCCAGGTGAGGCACCCCCCGCCTGCCTGCGCCACGGCTTCCTGCTGCACACCAAGTTCCAGGTGGTGTATCCGTTCCCCACCTTCCAGCCGGCGTTCCAGCTGCGCAAGGACCACGTCGTGTTGCTCAACACCAGCTTCTCCCTTGTGGCCTGTGCCATCGCTGTGCACCCCGCAGGTACCCCCGGGTACCCCCCGGCATCCCCTGATCCCCCCCAGGACCCTCCAGAGCCCCCCAGGCCCCCCTGACCCCCGCACCCCCCACAGGCGACAGCAGCTCCCGACAGATCCTCTACGAGCGCCGGAACGTTCCAGGCCCCAACCGGAGGGGGGAAAACGCCCCCCCCCACCCCCTCGAGGAGCTGGAGGGGGCTGGGGGGGCCCCCCCGGCCGCACAGACCCCCCCGGGACCCCCCCAAACCCCAGACCTCCCCCCTGCACTCCCCTCCCCAGCCGTGGCCAAGGCCAAGGAGTTCGTGGCCGACCTGTTCCGGAGGGCTCAGGGTGCTGGGGGAGGGCCTGGGGGGGCTCACGGCGATGGGGGAGATGATCCCCCACCCTCCCCCCGCGGGCTGCCCCCCGAGACCACCCCCCCAGCCCCCGGCAGCCCCCTGGGGGAGTCACATCCTCCCGGGACCTCCCCCGAGCCTGGCTACGTCAACTACACCAAACTGCGCTATGTGCTGGAGCCCGGGGAGCCCCCCGAGGGTGAGTGGGGAGCTGGGGGTGCCCCCTGGAGTCCCCCCACTATTGGGGTGACCCCTGACCCCTTCCCCCCGCCAGACCTAGAGGACGACAAGATCTCGCTGCCCTTCGTGGTGACCGACCTGAGTGGCCGCAGCCTGAGGCCGCTGCGGGACCGAGCAAAGGCCCAGGTGGGGCTCAGGGGGCCCCCCAGATCCACAAGGACCCCCCAGGAACCCGCGTGGGGGGGCGGGCAGAGCCGCGGTGACCCCCCGGGCCCCCCCAGGGGCAGTACCTGACGGTAGAGCAGCTCACACTGGACTTCGAGTACGTCATTAATGAGGTGATTCGCAACGACGCCGCCTGGTCCCGCCAGTTCTGTTCCTTCAGCGACTACGACATCGTCATCCTCGAGGTGCCGGGACCACCAGAGCTCCCTGAGCCCCCCCAGAGCCCCCAGAACCCTGGGATACCCCAAATTCCTGGTGCCCCCCATGCTAGCTTCTCTGTCCTGTGCCACCCCTGTGCATCCCAATGATGCGGGACCCCAAACACCCCTGGGATACTCCCCGAAAACCCACCTAGGCCTTGCCCAGACCCCCATGGGATCCCCCTGAATGGGGGGGTCACCCTCACCCTTCTCCCCCCCATTCTGTGCCCCCAGGTGTGCCCGGAGACCAACCAGGTGGTGATCAACATCGGGCTGCTGCTGCTGGCCTTCCCCTCCCCCGACGAGGAGGGGCAGCTCCGGTGAGAGGGGTGGGGGGGTCCCGAAGCCCCCCAGAACCCTCTCGGGTGCTCACTCCCCCCTTCCCAGACCCAGGACGTACCACACGAGCCTCAAGGTCGCCTGGGACCTCAACAGTGGCACCTTCGCCACCGTGGGTGTTGGGGACCTCACGGAGGTCAAGGGGCAGACCAGGTGAGGAGGGGGTGATTTTGGGGTGTTTTGAGTGGCTGAGAGGGGGCTTAGAGGAGCTGGGGGTGATTTGGGGGTCTCTCACAGGGGGGTTTTGGTGAGCTGGGGTGGATTTGGATGGGCCATGGGTGAGTTTGAGGTCTCGAGGAAGGTTTGGAGGGTCTGGGGGGTGATTTGGGGAGTCTGGGGGTGATTTGTGATGCTCAGGTGGGTTTGGGGGGGCTGGTTCCATTCTGGGGGTGCCGGGTGAGGCCCCCCTGCAGCAGTTTGTGGAACTGGAAGGGCTCAGGGACCACCCCCCCAACCTCCCCAAGCCCCCTTTGGCAGCGACTGCACTCGGGGTGCCCCAAATGCTGCAGGGCCACAGTGCCCGTGGGGACTCCAGGGTGCCCTTTGGGGGGTCTGGGGGGGGCCAGGGGGCCTCCCCAGCCCCCCCAACCCACCGTGGCAGCGGCAGCGTGTGGAGCTCGTACCGCAAGGGCTGCGTGGACACCGTGATGCGCTGGCTCGTCCCCGAGGGGCCCGGCCGCGGCGTGCACAGGATGACCAACGAGGCCCTGCACAAGGGTGGGGGTCTGGAGGGCTGGGGGGGAGTTCTGCGGGGGGGGGGGGCTACCTGGAGGGGCTGGGGGCATCCTGGGGTGGTCAGACGAGAGTCCTGGAGGAGTCTGGGGTGACCAGGGGGGCCCCGGGGGAGGTCTGAGGGTTCCTGGGACAGTCCCAGGGGTGTCCAAGGGAGGTGGGTGGGGATCTGGGAGTTCCCAGGGGGGCTGGGGCAGTCTGGGGCCATCCTGGGAGGGGGAGTTGAGGGGGTTGGTGCCTGGGTTTGGGGGTCCTGCCCCTCCCTATCGCTGCTTTTCCTCCCCCCGCCAGGCTGTTCCCTGAAGGTTCTGGCGGACAACGAGCGCTACACCTGGATCGTGCTGTGACAGCGGCACCGCTCCCGGCCATGGACACAGACCTGAGCCCCTGCTTTGGGGCCATTTGTTTTCTTTTTTTTTTTTTTGATTTTCATTTCTGTTTTGTTTTTTTTTTTTTTTCTCCTTTTGCCATTCAGTGTTTTATCAGGGTGGGGAGGGGTCCCTTGGACCTCCAACCCCCCCCTCCCCAAAATAAAATTCCCATTTCCACATTTTGGCACTTCAGTTCACTGGGATTTGGGGCTTGTTCTGGGCTTTTGAGGGCAGGTTTTGGGCTGGGATTTGGGGATTTTCAGTTTGGAGTTGGGGTGAATCTGGGATTTGCCCCCCTGGCACAGGCAGGGCCGGGTGAACACCGCAGTTGGTTTTTATTCCTTTTACAAAGAAGCTACAAAAGGTAAAAAACAGCGTCTGCAAGGAGGGGGAGGGGCGGGGGGCACGGTGGGGGGGCAGGGGGGACCCCAACTCACCCCCAGGACCCCGCCCCCCCCCCCAAATTCCAGGTTTGGCTTAATTTCCACACGGGCGGCCACGGACACGGCCCCTCCCCCCGGGGGGGCACAAAGCACAAAATGATCGAAAACGCCAAAATCTAATACGGGGGGGGGAGGGGCGAAGCGCGGGGGGGCCGGGGGGGCCCCGACATGCGGGGGGAGGGGGCGTAAGGCAGCGGGGGAGGGGGGTTGGCACTGCAGGGGGGAGGGGGGCAGCGGCCTGGGGTCCCCGTGGTCTTTGTTCACCTCCCCCCTCGGGCTTCCCCTTCCTCCCCCCCAAAGGATCCCCATCCCCCCCGGGGGGAGGGGCCATCCCCAAGTCCTGCGGGTCCCTTCCCCCCCCCCCCCGGGGGGACCGGGGGGGCTTTGGCACGGTCCCGGCATCACTTAAGGCACATTGTCCCCCCCGGGGGGGCGCGGGGGGGGCTCAGCTCGAGGGCAGGGCCTGCACGAAGAGCCCGCGGGGGTCGGCGCGGGGCAGCTTGGCCGGGGGAGGGTCCAGGGGGGGCTCCAGCGGGGGCTCCAGGGCATCGGGGGGCCCCTCGCCACCCCCCAACCCCAGCTCAGCTGGCAGCTCCTCATCGCTCTCCTCCTCCTCCTCCTCCTCCTCGTCTGGGTGGGAGGAACAGTGTGGGGAGGGGGTTGGGGGAAGGGTGGTCCTCCCCCCCAAAAACCAGTGATGGTGGGGGGCTGCCATCAGTAGTTCCAGAATTGAATCTCCCAATTAACATACCACCCCAAAATAAACTCCTGCCCCAGAATTAACTGCCCCCCCCACCTTGCTGGGAGCGTGCAGGGATGGGGAGGTGTCACGCACCTTTGTCAGGGTCCTGCGAGTTCAGGGAGCTCGTTAGGTTGGCAAACTGGGGAGAGGGGGAGGAAAGGAGGAGGGGCGGTCAAGTTTGGGGATGTTTCAGGGGTGTTGGGGGTCACCCCCCCATAACCCCTCTAAAAGCTGCCCTGTGCCCATGACACTGATGAGGCACTGATCTACTCCCCAAGGTGATCCAGGTGAGGCTGCAAACCTGCCCTGAGCCCCCCTGCCCCCCCACGTGCCCCACCTACGCCCACCTCGCCCATGACGGCGATGGGGCAGGTGCCCCGGGCCCGTGCCACACGCTGCTCCACCAGGTAGTACATGTACTCGTCGTACAGCAGCCGGATCAAGTGGAAGGAGCCGAAGCTGGCGGCGCTGCGCAGGGTCAGGTCCCGGATCACCATGGAGCTGGGGAGGCACAGCGGGGTCAGCGGGTCTGGGGGCCAGGGGGCCATGCAGGAGGGTGATGGGGGCATTGGGGGGGTTCTGGATGGTCAGGCGCTTCCAGGAGGAAGGGAGGATTGGGAGTGGGCAGGGGAGGTTGAGACGTGTGTGGGATTTGAGGTGGTTTCTGGGGGTCCTTCACCTGTAGAAGGACCACTTGAGCAGGAAGAGCTTGGCGGCGCGGGGCAGCCCGGGGGTGCCCAGGTGCGGGCGCAGGACACGGCCGACGACGGCGTCCAGCCAGGCCGCCCACTGCTCCAGCGAGTGCTGCTGCCCCAGCGTGGCCTTGAAATCCTGCTCCAGGCGCTGCACCACCCGCGCCTCGCAGCGGCACACCCAGGCCGCCTGCTCCTGTAGGATGGGGCACGGCATGGAACCGGGAATGTCAGGATGAACCCCAAGACCACCCCCAGCCCCGCTCCAGGCACTGCACACCCAGGCCGCTGCTCCTGGGAGATTGAGGGAAGAGCCCACGGATCCAGGGATGGAGCAGACCCAGTCTCCCCCAGCCCCATTTGGGGTCCCCCCACCTGGACGTTGGCGAAGTCGACGCGGTTGAGGTCGCTGAGCATTTGGCTGATCTGGGCCGTGTTCTGGAGCACGGCTCGTGCCGCCTGTGCCAGGTGGTTCAGGGACGTGTAGCGCCGCAGGGTCTGCGCGAAGGCCCCAGCCGCTGCTGCCTGCGGGGGAACTGCGGGCTCAGGAGGGCACCAGGCACTCTCAGAGCCCTCCCCAGAGCCCTCCCGAGCTCGGCACAGCACCCCAAAACCCTCTGTGACCCACCATGACCCTCTGAAACCCCCAAACCACTCCAGGGTTCCCCCCAGGCCTCCCAAAACCAAGCACAACCCCCCAAACCCCAACACTAAGACTCTCAAACCCTCCATAGACCGCTCACAACCACACTGTGCTCCTCATGGTCCCCCCCGCAGTCCCCCCAAAACCCCTCCCAAAGCTCCCAGGGACCCCCCAAAGCCCACCTTGACACGGACCATCTCCTCAGGCATGCTGACCATGGCGTTCCCCAACCAGCTCTCCAGGCTCTTGGCAAAATTACGAATTGCCTGAGTCAAGGCACCTGGAAAGAGGAGGCAAAAGAGACATTTGGGGGGCCAGGGAGGCTCATCTGGGGGGCCCTTGAGGGGCCACAAGGAACTTCTGGGGGTCTGGGTGGAGGTTTGGGGGTGCAGATTCTCCCTGGGAGCAGTTAAGTAAAGCTGGATCCGGCCGGAGGGGGTTTCGGGGCCGTGCTGGGTTAGGGAGGTTCCTGGGGGGTTTTGGGGGTCCATGCTGGATTTGTGGAGTTCTGGGGGATTTGGGGGCTCACTGGGGATGGGGCGCAGCACGTCGGGCACCAGGATCTCCACCAGACCCTGGTACAGGGCGTGGTCGCAGTCGCGCACCCAGCGCAGGACAGGCTCGTGCCGGGCCAGCAGCAGCAGCCGCCGTCGGGGCAGGCGCCGCTCCGCCTCCTCCTGCCTGCGGGACGGGGGGCCGGGGTCACCCCAAAACCTGGGGGGACCCCCAGTAGCCCCAGAGCACCCCCATGTCCCACCCCAGCAGCCCCAAAGCCATTTGCACCCCCCATCCCGGGGACCCCCAAATCCCAGGGGTCTCAGACACCCCACACCAGGAGGAACCCCCGTGTCCTCAGCACTCCCACACCCACGGACCCCCAAATCCTGCTGTCCCCCATGTCCTCCGGCCTGCCCTGCACCCCGGGGTCCCCCCAGCCCGCAGAACCCCCCCTAATTTGGGGGCCCCCTCCACTCACGCCTCGGTCTCGCCGCTGCAGCGCCAGAAGCTTTTCCAGAGCGTCTCCACCAGCGAGAACTGGAGGTTGATCATCACATCCACGATGGCCTTCGGGGGGGGCACAGTGGGGTCAGGGTGGCCCGGATGCGGGGACAGGGTTGTTTTGGGGTTCAGGGGGGTTCCCACCTCGCAGTGCTCCCGGTAGAGCTGCTGGAACACGCGCAGGTCCTCGGCCCCTGCGCCCTCGGGGAGCCCCTTCCCCTGCACGTCGATCTCGGGGAACTCCGGCAGCGTGCGGGAGGCGTCTGAGGGGATCCGGGGGTCAGGGGGGTTCCCCGAAATCGCGGGGGGGGGAGGAGGGCTGCTTTTTGGGTGCAGAACTGTGGGGGTGCTCACCCAGGAACTGCTGGTACTGCTGCACCTGGGCGCTGATGTCAGGGACGCCAGGGGGGGCTGGGCCCGATGACACCCCATTGGTGACCCCCCCCTCCACCTTCTGCACGGGTTTGAGGCTGTGGGGGGAGGGAAAAGGGGGAGGGTCAGCGGGGTTTTGTGGGGCTCGGAGAGGGGGGTTCGGGGGACCCCTTACCGTTGTTTCTGGGCAAAGGGCTGTTGGCGCATGGCCAGGTGCTGCTGATCCTCCACGAGCCGCAGCAGCGGCGACCCCGCCTTGATGCGCAGCCCGTAGTAGTGGTACTTCGAATTCCCCCTGAAAACGGGAGGGCCGGAGGGATTTAGGGGGCCGGGTCTCCCCGGGGCAGTTCGGGGATCTCCCCTGCGCGGAGGCGGGGGGTGCAGGCGTGCGCTGCAATGGCGCCGTGTGACCTGCAGGGGCGCTGTGGCGGCTCCGCTTCCTGCGGGATTTCGGGGTGCTTTTTGGGGGCGATTTTGGGGTTCTTGGGGGCTCTGACCTGGTGCCGAGGCGCCGCGTGCGCAGCCCCATGAACACCGAGCGGATGAGCTTCCCGAAGGAGGCGGCGTTGACGGGCTCCAGCTTGTGGCCCTGGCAATGCAGCAGGTAGTGGCAGTACAGGGCGCTGCGGGGCAAACTCACCCCTTCTGCCGTCTCGTAGTTGTCCAGCAGCCACTGCACCTACAGGGGGCAAGAGGAGGGTCACCTGCACCCCAAAAGCCCCCTCGACCCCGCCCCCAGCACCACACCCACCCCCAGAGCCCCATTCCTCACGGGTTTTGCCCCGAAATACTGAGGGGTGCGAAGAGATAATTGGAGGGTGTTGTTTGTGGCAAAGGGATGTCCCCGAGGCCAAAGCTCCCAATTTTCTTCCCAAAATCTTAGTATTTCCCTCACAAATCTCCATTTCCCCTCCAAATCTCCCACTCCCCCTACATTTCTCATTTTGCCCGAACTCTCCAATTGACCCCTCAACCCTCCTTTTTTTTTTCCTTCCCAAATCCCCTCTTTTCCCCTCCCAAAGCTCCTGATTTCCCCCCAGGCCCCTCAGGCAAAGCCCCCTGCGCCCAAGACAGTCATGTCCTCTCCTCTCCCCGATCCCGCCCCCCCCCCCCATGCCGGGCTCTCACCGTGGCGGGGGAGGCGCGGGTGGTGTGAGCATAGGCCGCGCCCCCCCCCCCCATGTACCCCCCCTGGATGACGTAGGTGCCTCCGCCGGGAGCCCCGGGGGTCCCGCTGCTGCCTTGAGGGGGGGCGGGGGGGCTCCCCAAAATCTGTCCCCCCGCCACATACATGGGCACGGGGGCGCTGGCGGGGGGGGCCTGCGAGCTGGCCGGGGGGGGGGGCGGCGGGGGGGGGCTGGGCTGCACCGCAGCCCCCCCGGCCCCCTCGAAGTAGCCCCCCGAGTTCTGCCCAAACAGCGGCGTCTCGGTGAACGGGAACGAGCCCGAGCGGCTGCGGGAGAAGAAACATAGGATGGCGGGGGGTCAGTCAGCCCTGGGGACCCCTCCGAGGGGCTGCGGGGTGGGGGGCTGGGGGGGCACTCACATGGCGCCGGGGGGGTACGAGCCATCCCCCCCCTCCACGTAGGACACGGGCGCGGGGAACACGTGCTGCACCGGGGGCAGCTGCTGCACCTGGGGGAGAAAAACACCGGGGGGGGTCAGCGGGGGGCACCCCCCAACACCCCCCGTCCCCCCCGAACGGCCCCCGCTCACCTCCTGGGGGGGGCCGGGCTTGGGGGCGGCCGTGGCGCTGGGGGCTGGGGAGCGCTGGGGGCACAGGGGGGGCACCCCCGTTTCAGCTCTTGGGGCACTTGGCAACCCCAGTTTAACCCTTTTCAGCACCACTTTTAACCCGTCCCACACCCATTTTGCCCCGTTCCAGCCCAGTCCACCCCATTTCACCCTTCTTGTTTTCAGTTCTCACCCTTTTCATCCCATTTTGCCCCAGTCCACCCCAGTTTTATTCCAAATTTGTCCCTATTCATCCCATATCACCTCATTCCACCACCATTCCAGCTCAATTTCTGTGTATTTTGGGCCACTTCAGCTCAATTTTACCCCATTCCAGTCCACTTTAACCCCACTCCCACCCCATTCCTGCCCTTTTTGGACAACTTTATCTAAATTTTACCTGCTTCTTGCCCATTTTAACCACATTTCACCCCACTCCAGTCCCAATTAAGACACAGTTTTCCTCCCGTTTTTCGCACCTGCTGTCCCCCGGGGCTGGGCCCGGGCTGGGGGGGCGCGGGGGGGGCGGGGCTGCCCTCGGCACCCTCCGGGGGCCGCAGCCCCTCTGCTTTGGGGACAAAAACGGCACACTCGGGTCAGACTTTTGCCTTCCCCTCAGTTCTGGGGTCACCCCCAAAAGCAGGGGGTGCGGGGAGGGTGGGTTTTTGGAGCAAACCGCGGCGGTTTTGGGGTGCTCACCCGCCACAGTGACCACGATGAACTGCTGGGGAGGGGGCGCGGGCGCGGGGGGCGCCGGGGGGGGCGCGCCGGGGGCGGTGCCTCCTGGCAGCTCCGCCCCAAAAGGGGCGGTGCCGGCGGGGGGCGGTGCCGAGGCCGGGGGCTGCTGCTGCTGTGACGTCGTCGCAGTCAGTTCAGTGACGTATGAGGGCTGGGTCGCCATGGCGACGGCTGGGGGGGTGACATCATGGCGATGGGTGAGCGACGTCAGTGCAGCGCTTGACGTCACCGCACGGAAAAAAGGGGTGATGCCACCCCCGCATGTGACGCCCACCGCGTGACGTCACGACAAGACTCCGCCCCCTGGATGTCCGCAAGTGACGTCACGACTCGCGCGTGACGTCACCGAGCGGGAGGAGGCGTGTCCAGGCGCGACCCGCGTGCCCACATTGGCTCCCGCCCCGCGCCCCGCCTCCCCATTGGCCCGCCCGCCCGCCAATCGCGCGGCGCGCTCAAGCCCCGCCCTCCTCGCCCAGGCCCGCTGCCCCCCCCCGCTCCCCCCTTCACCCCCCCGCCGCCATTTTGGCGGCGCCGCTCGGACCCACCTGCCCGCGGCCGCCGCCGGGGCCCCGCGCGGGCTCCGCCTGCCCCCGGTGCCGCGGCTGCTGCTGCCGGCGGGGCCCGACGGAGCGGGGGGCGGCGGCGGCAGGGGCCGGGCCGGGCCGGAGCGCGGTCGCCACGGTGACCGTGGCTATGGCGGCCTCCCTGGTCCCTCACCGGGGCAACTGTTGCTACCCGCCTCGGCGGCGGGCGGGGCCGCCCGCGTCGGTCCCGCCCCTCTCTTCCTATTGGTTTCCAGCCTCCGCCGGCGCACACTGGTTGGTTAAGTCGCTCGTCGCTCCATACAAGCCCCGCCCCTCCCTCGCATCATTGGTTGTTCCGTGCGTCCATCAGCGCTTCCTGAGGGGGGTAGGGAAGGTGGGGCCTCGCGGGGAGCTGGCGAAACGCTATTGGCCAGCGCGGCTGCCGATCAGCGCGGGGGCGTGATCGCGCCGCGGGCTGTGAGGGCTACCGGGAGATGTGGTCCCTGGCGGCAGAGGCGTCTCTTGACGTCACGGTGGCGTGACGTCATCGCTGGGCTGTTTTCAGGGCGTTCCTCCCTAATTGGCGCTACCGGGGGGGTTAATTAGCGCTGTGAAGAGGAGAACGAGGGGTTTAATCGGGGAACGAAACGGGGGTCCCGCCGTGGGGCCATTAGGACCGGGAGGCCCAACATGTGCCTGCGGGAACTCCTGGGCCTTGCTTTCCGCGGGGCGGTACCGGATCTTTAAACGCCTAAAATTGGTCCGTAGGGCTGTGCCGGGTCCGGGCGGGCCACAGGTGAGAGGGGGGGCCCCCAGCGCAGCATCCGGCAGTGTCATGGCGGCCGCGCCGCCGAGCACGGTGGGAAACGTAGTCCCGATGTGCGTCACGTGACGTCATGGGCCCGCCCACAGAGGGGCGCGGGCTTTGGAGGAGGCGTGGCCATGGGGGGGCGCGGCCGGCGGGAAGAGATGTCACGTGCGCGCGGGTCACGTGTCCTCCGAACGCTTCCGGGGCGCGATGGGGCCGGGGGTGGCGGTGAGGGGGCGGGGGGGGGGGGGGGGGTCCGGGGGTCCCGGTTCGGGGTGAGAGTTCCGGCGTTTTCTGGGTCCGGGGCGAACCCAGGGGGAGTCCCGGTCCTGGGGTGTCCCAGTTTGGAGGGTCTCGATTTCGGGGGGATCCCGATTCTGGGGGGTTTTATGGGGGTGATTCTTGGTTTTGGGGAGGGGTCTCGGGGGTCTCGGTGACTCTCCCATTTCCCCCCAGCGCTCCCTCCGCCGGGCCTGGGCCGGCGCCCGGCGCTGCCTGCACGGGACAGTGCCCACCCGCGCCCCCCCCCTCATCCCCATCGTGGTGGAGCAGACGGTGAGTGGGGAGGTGGTCTCGGAGATCCCAAACCCCCTCGACCCCCTTCGGACCCTCACAAACCCCCTTGACCCGACCCAGACCCCTCCGAGCCCCCCAGACCACTCCGACCCCCTTCAGCACCCCCGGACACCCCCTCCTTTTCCCCCAGAGCACCCCGCGATCCTCCAAACTTCCAGCCCCATCCCAGCCTCCCCCTTGTTTCCCGGACGCCCCCAGACCCACCCCCGGACCCCTCTTTTCTCCCCCAGGGCCGGGGGGAACGAGCCTACGACATCTACTCGCGGCTGCTGCGGGAGCGCATCGTCTGCGTCATGGGGCCGGTGGGTACCCCCGGGGGGGGGGCTCGGGGACCCCCAGACCCGCCCCCGGGAGCCCTGGGAACCCCCTGACCCCCCCGCGGCACCACCCAGATCGATGACAGCCTGGCCAGCCTGGTGATCGCCCAGCTGCTGTTCCTGCAGTCTGAGAGCAACAAGAAACCCATTCACATGTACATCAACAGCCCTGGTGAGGCTGGGGAGGGGCTGCGGGACAGAGGAGGGGGCTTGGGGGAGGCGTGCAGGGTCTGAAAGGGGGAGAAGGGGAGATGGAACCACGTGGAGAGGATCGTGGACCCCAAACCCCCTCTCCCTGGGCGCAGAAAGGGGAGGGTTGCGGGGTTTTGGGGGAGTTTGTGGGGTCAAGGAGAGTTTAGGGGTGTCACCAAGGGGGTGTCTGCCCGCATCAGGGGCTTGGTGACCCTCCCTTGGCCACCGAGGGAGGTTGAGAGTCCCAGGGCTGTTGCGTCTCTTTGGGGTGTCCGTGGAGTTTTAATGGCTTGGAGGAGGTTGGGGATCCCAGGGGGGAGTTCAGGGGTCCTGCAGGGGGTTTGGGGATGCCCCTGTGAACCCTGTCCTCCCCCCAGGAGCATCTCAGTGATTCCCCCTCACCACATACACCCCTGTGGGCGCTGGGGGTCCTGGGGGCTGTGGTGGCTCTTTGGGGTCCCTGTAGGAGTTTGAATGTTTTTGGGGTGTCCCTCATGGGGTTTTCCCCCCGCAGGAGGCTCGGTGACCTCAGGGCTGGCCATCTACGACACGATGCAATACGTGCTGACCCCGGTGTGCACGTGGTGCGTCGGGCAGGCGGCCAGCATGGGCTCGCTGCTGCTGGCGGCCGGCGCGCCCGGCATGCGCCACGCGCTGCCCAACGCCCGCATCATGGTGCACCAGCCCTCAGGGGGGGCCCGGGTACGGTGGGCAGGGGGCTCGGGGCACGGCAGGCAGTGCTCGAAGCTGGAGGAGCAATTGTGGGGAAGGGGGGAAGGGCTTGGGGAGACCCTGAAACGAGGGGAGCACAGAAATGGGGAGGGGCGCGTTCCCCGTGTTGTGCGTGTGGGGAGGGGGCTCTAAAAGATGGGGGCCGATGCCTGGAAGGGAGAAAGGGGGACCCTGGGTGGGGGGAGATGTGCTGGGATCCCCCAGGGGATACTGGGGGGAATGTGTGGGCATGCCCGCAAGGCTGTGGGCAGGGCTGGAGATGGTTCAGACTCCCCCAGACCCTCCTGAGCCCCCCCAAACCCCACAACCAGGGCCAGGCCACCGACATCGCCATCCAGGCCGAGGAGATCCTGCAGCTGAAGCGCCAGATCAATGGGCTCTATGCCAAACACACGGGGCAGCCACTGCCCGTCATTGGTGAGGGACCCCCGCATTCCCCTGGGACCCCCACATGTCCCAGGGTCCTCCCTGAGCCCTCAAGAGCTGCGGGCTCTACGCTCGAGGGGCAGGCGCTGCCCATCCGCAGTGAGGGACCCATCAAAGTCCTGCAGGACCCCCCAAGTTTCCCCTGGAGGTCTCCCTGACCCCCCTGTGCCTCCCCAGAAGCTGCCATGGAGCGGGATCGGTACCTGAGCCCGGTGGAGGCGCAGGAATTTGGGCTTCTGGACCAGGTACTGGTGCATCCCCCACCACGCGGCGAGGACGAGCCCCGGCTGGTGCAGAAGGAGCCCCCCAACAGCCCCTCTGGGCCTCCCCAAATCCCGCTGGCATCCTGAGACCTTCCCTGGGCGTATTGGGGCACCCCTTTGGAGTGGGGGAGCTCTGGGAACGCCCCTGCTGTGTGGAAATAAAGGGCTGTGGAACCCAAGTGAGTCCTGGAGGGATTTTGGGGGGAGTCAGTGGTGCTGGGGGCTGGGAGGGGCGATTGAAGGGGGCCCAGGATGCGCTGGGGGGGGAAGAGGGAGGATTTGGGTTACATGGGAGCATTTGTGGGGTCACAGAGTGATTTGGGGGGGACAGTGAGAGACTGGGGGGAGCCCGGGAAGGGCTCTGGGTTTGGGGGGAGGGGGGGTTTTGGTGGGGGTGACATTGTGAACCCCTGCCCGAGTCCTCCAGGCCGCCAGGCGGCGCCCTCCGCGCCCAGCTCCGGAGCCTTCGAGACGCCCGGCGGCGACCGCCGCACTCCCGCCATGCACCGCGCGCGCGGCCTGTGGCGGGCGGGGGTCGCCGCGACCCTCGGGGGGTCCCGGGCGATTTCGGGGGTTCCCGGGGCCACTTCGGGGTGTCCCGGGGCGGGATTGGGCCCCGAGGCCGAGGCGGACCCGGCGCTGCTCCGCGCCAGCAGCCCCGAGGTGGCCCGGCGGCTCCGCGGGCTCGCGCTGGTCCGGGGCGGCTTCGTGAGCGAGGAGGAGGCGGCGGAGTTGCTGCGGGAGGTGGAGCCGGGGCTGGGCCGGGGGCGGTACCAGAACGACCACTGGGACCGGGTGAGAGGGGTGAGGGGGGCCAGGTCACAGGAGTTTGGGGGTGACAGGGGTCGGGGGGCTCAGGGTCGAGGAGGTCAGAGGGGGTCGGGGGGGGGCTCTGGTGGGGAGCGTCACAGAAAGTCCCTGACCGGACCAGGGGTCATTCTGAGGTCAAAGGTCAGAGTTCATCGCCCGCTTTGTCCTCCCCAGGCCATCACCGGGTACCGAGAGACGGAGCGGGGCCTGCGGGGGGGCGCGGGGCGGGCGCTGCTGCTCCGGGTGACCCCCGCGTTCCCCCCCCGCCGCCCCCCCCGGCCCAGCGCCCACGTCCTCGACCTCCTGCCCGGGGGCCGCGTGGGGCCGCACGTGGACAGCGTCAAGGTGGGGGGTCCCGGGGGGGTTCCTGGTGGGTTTGGAGGGTTCGGGCGGCGGAGTTTTGGGGTCCTCGGGCGGTTTTTGAGGGGTCTCAGGTGTGTCCCCCCCCCCCAGTTCTGCGGCTGCACCATCGCGGGGGTGTCGCTGCTGTCCCCCAGTGTCCTGCGGCTCCGGAGCCTCCAGGACCCTCAGGACTGGCTGGAGCTGCTGCTGGAGCCAGGGTCCCTCTACGTCCTCCGGTGGGTTTGGGGCAGCCCTGTGCAACCCCCCCTGAGGGTTTTGGGGACCCCTGTGGTGATGTTGAGGACCCCCTGACCCCCCGATCTCCTCCAGGGCCGCTGCCAGGTACGAGTTCACTCACGAGATCCTCCCGGATGAGGAATCGTTTTTTGGGGGGCTCCGGGTGCCGCGGGGCCGCCGGGTGGCCCTGATCTTCCGCAATGACCCCTCCGGTGAGAACCCCCCAAACCCCCCCAGAACTCCCTAATTTCCCGTGCCGGTACTCTTCCCACCACCCCCTTCTGGGGAGAGCGTGGCACGATAAGAGCCCCCCCAGCAGGTTCTGAGCCCCCCAATCCTCCTGAGACCCCAAACTGTGCCCAGAAGCTCCCCAAAACCCATCCACGACCCCCTTAAAAACTCCCTGGATCCCCTAAACATCCCCAGGGACCCCGAAACCTCCCAGGAAAGACCCCCCCAAATCTGCCCCAACCCGTTTCTGTGTCTGTTTCTCCTCCACCCCAGAGACGCCTCCAGACCCTCTCAGCGACCTCCCAGTGTTTATTGAGGACACCCAGGATTCCCCGCCCCCAAAATAAACACTGACACCCCACACTTGGCTCTTGGGGGGCTGTTTTGGGGGAGCTTGGAGGAGGAGCCTTTGGGGAACCCCCAAACCCCCCTGAGCTGATGGCCAGGGGGTGCTTTTGGGGGTGTGGGGGGTGATGGGAGGGACCCCCCAAAACCCCCCCCCCCGACAGACGGGGAGGAGGTTTTGGGGGGAGGGGGGGGTTATTTTTGAGGGGGAGTGGCAAGGGGGAGTCGGGGGGGTATTTTCGAGGGGGGCTCACCCCAGGCAGGCGCAGGCCCCTGCTGAGAGTCGTGGCAGCCGCTGCCAGCGCAGCCCCGAGTCCAGGAACGCCACATCCTCGTAGCGGGTGGGGCGGCAGCAGGGACCCCCCCCGGCCCCCCCGGGGCCCAGCACAGCCCCCAGCGCCAGCCCGTGCAGGGTGGGGGGTGCGGGGCAGCCCCCCCCGCAGTAGCGGAACACCACGGTCTCAGGGGAGGGGTACCCCAAACCCAGGGCCCCCACCCCCACCGAGACGCTGCGGAGCCCGCACGGGGGGGCAGCGGCGGGGGGGGGCGCAGGGGGGCTGCAGCAGAGCGGGAGGAGGAGGAGGAGGAAGGACCAAGGGAGTCCCGGCCTCGCCATCCTGAGCCCCAAAAAAAGTGCCCCGAGAGGTACTTATGGAGTGTGGAGGGGGAGGGGCTTTTGGGGGGGGGGGGGAGGTTAACCCTGACCTGCCCAGAGGGGTTTGGGGGGACATTGACCCCCCTCCCCCCACCCCAGGGGAGATTTTGGGGGGGGGGTGCCTTCAACTGGGGAGGGGGAGTTAATGGGGACCCCACCCACCCCAAAAATTGGGGGATGTGAGACCCCCAGGACCCCCCCCAGGGGTGTGGGGGGGTCATTTGGATAGTGGAGACCCCACCATGCCAGTGAGGGGGAAGTGAGATCCCCAGGACTTCCAGACTCGAGATCCCCCTCAAAAAAAAGCAGCTGAGTGGGGTTGGGGTCTCAATCTACTCCCCCAGGACTCCCCACCCCCCCCCAAATAACTGGGACCCCCAAACAACTGCCCATCCCCCCCAGGGCTGTTTTGGGGTGAAACCCACTGGGGGAGGGAGGAACTTTGCCCCGACCCCCAAAGGAAGGGGGGTCATGGGGGGGGTTCGTTCTGGGGGGGCCCAAAGCCCCGCTCGGGGGGGGGGGTGGGGGGTGGAACATTCCAGCGCCATGGGGAGTGTGGGGCTGGCACAAAATAGGGGAAAAAAAGCCTAAAAATAGCAAAACATCCCAATTCTGACCCAAAAACCATGCAGAGCATGGGGGGGAGTCTCTTCCCTGCCCCACCCCGGGAAAATTCCAGGGCCCCCCAAATTCCTGGGGAGGGGGCAGGGGAGTGATGAGTTTGTTCACAGAAATTTGGGATTGGGTGGGAGTCAGGAAAAGGGGGGCGTGGTATGGGGAAAGGGGGGCATCTGGAGTGGGTGGGTGGGGGCTGGGAAAACTGGGGGGCTCCTGTGGGAATGGGGGGGTTCCCGTGGGATTTGGGGGTTCCAATGGATTTCGGCATCCCTGTCCTGGAGATACTTCTAAAGGAACTTGGGGCAGCAGCAGGATGGCTCTGGGGTTTTGGGCGGGTCTCTGTGGATTTGGGGGTTCTGGTGGCTCCAGGGGGGGTCCCTACTCCTTGAGGAAGAAGTGCATCTTGTCCGCAATCAGCTTCCTCTCGGGGTCGAGGCGCTTGAGCAGCTGGGCCAGGGCGTTGACGGTGGCATCGCTGCTCAGCCCCGTGCGCTTGGTCTGGAACTTCTTGAGCAGGTCCTTGGTGGTCATGGGCTTCCGGGACAGGTACCGGCGCACGGCCTCCTCGGTCAGCTGCACCTCCCTGCGGGGGCCGGGGGGGGTCAGTGGGGCCAGGCTCCCACAGCCCCTGCTTGCCCAGGCTCCCTCCTGATGCCACGGACTCACCCGCTGCTTGGGGTTGACTTCCCGGAGTGGGGCTGGGGCGTGCATTTGCCCGAGGGGGGCCCCGGCTCCACCTTCAGCCGCTTCTGGGGAGGGGGCTCCGACCCCCCCGGGGGGGCCCGGCGGCCTGGGGGAGATGAGGTCAGGGGCGGTTTGGGGGATCCCTGGGAGGGAGTTGGGAATCGCCCCCCGCTCCAAAGTGTCGCTGTGACCCCTCCCCAAGTGTCCCTCACTCCCTCAAAAATCCATCCCGAGACCCCTCAATACCCCCCCCAGACCCCCGACCCCCCCCTAGACACTCCTGGACCCCCTTCAGTGTCCCCCAACTGTCCAAAACCCCTCCCTTGACCCCCAACTTTGCCCCAGAGCCCCCAGTACCGCCCCAGACTCCAACTCCCCCCTCCAAACCCCCCTGGCACCCCCAAACCCCACCTTGCTCCAGCCTGGCAGCCGCAGCCCTGAGGGTCCCCCCGGTGCCCCCTGAGTCCGTGGGGGTCCCAGGCCGGGAGCCCCCCCTGGAGCTGCTGCCTGAGGCCCTGCGCTCCCGCTTGGGGGGGGTCTTCTTCTTCTGGGGTGGGGGGAGAAGAAGGGAGGGGTCAGGGGGTGTCCAAGTCCCCCATGGGACCTCTGAACCCTCCCAGGACCCCCCCTCACCGCCATGAACAGTGCTGAGGATGTCTCGCTGTCGATGTCGCTCTCCTCGGATGTCTGCGACTCGTCGCTGCTTTCTGGGGGTTGATGATGTCAGAAACCCAGTTTTCTAGGGCTTTTCCCCCAATTCCTGCTGGGGGGGTTGGGGGGGGGGTCTTACCCCTCTTTTTCTTCTTGTCCTGGGGGGTGGGGGTAGCTTTTCCCTCCTCTTCCTCCTCCTTCTCCTCTGGCTTCTCCTCCTCGCTCTCCTCGCTGCTCTCGCTCGCCTCATCGATGCCTTTGTTGGGGGAGGGTCCTGAGGATCCTGGACCCCAAAAATCCCCCCAATCCTCCCTCAGGAACCAAGAGTGGGGTCCCGACCTCCTCCCCAACCCCACCTTTTGGGCCTTCCTCCTCCTCCTTGGGCGCTTTGGCTTTGCCAGCGTCTTCCTCGCCAGAGCTGCTGCAGGACAAGGGGGATTGGGGAGATCAGGAGGGGATGGGGGGGAATTTGGGGGTCCCAAGGGGGATTTCAGCATCCCCGGGGGAGTTTGTGGGGGACACTTTTGATGGGTACAGTGAGGTTGGGGGCATCACAAGGGGTCCCCACTCCCCCCAGAATCCCCCCAGGGACCCCCCAAGCTCCCCCCAGCCCCATTAAACCCCCTCAGTGACCCCACAACACCCCAATACCCCCCCAAACCCCGCAGGACTTCCCTCCCAAGTTCCCTCCAGGGAGCCACAAGCCCTTGCTGTCGTCCCTAAAATCCTTCCAGGAACTCCCAAACCCACCCAGGAATCCACAAAATTGCCCCTTAATCCTCCCTAGACCCCTCCACGGCCCCCCAAAACGCCCCCAAGTCCCACCTGGAGCCATCAGACATGTAATCCACCTCCTGGCCCTCGAAGTCACCGTCATCGCTGTCCTCGAGAGCTTCATCCTCTGAGCCCTTCCTGCCCTTCTTCCTCCTCCTCCTTGGGCCCCCTCCGGCAGCCTTCGGCCTCACTGCCTTCTCCCCTGGGAATTCCACACGTTTGGGGGATTTCCAGGGGATTTAGGGGGAATTGAGTGAGGATTCTGTGGCTTTCGGGCATTTTTTTGGGAGGATTTGGGGAGGTTTGGGTGGATTTAGGGGAGAATTTGGGTGCGGTTTTAGGTGGATTTTGGGCTTCCCTCCTCACCCTTGGCCTCACTCTTCTTGGAACAGGGGGATTTTGGGTGGATTTTGGGGGATTTTGGAGAGATTTAAGGAGGATTTAGGGGCACTTTGAGGAGGATTCTGTGAGATTTCGGGATTTCCCCTCTCACCCTCAGCCTCGCTGCCCTCGCTCTCCTCGGAGCTGAGCTCCAGATCCTCCTCCAGGTCGTGAATCCGGAGCCCCCCGCCCTTGCCCGGGGCCTTCCTCCCCTTGTCCTTGTCCTCATCCTCCTCGTCCTGGTCCCGCAGGCGCCGCTGCTGCATGATGCTGAAGTGGTTCAGCACCTTGTTCCTCCTGGGGGGCATTGAGGGGGCTCAGCAGGGCTGGGAGGGGATTTGGGGGGGCCCTGAGGGGGCCTGAGAGGGTATTTAGGGGGCCAGGGAGGTGCCTTAGGGGATCTTCAAAGGGATTTGGGGGTCTGGGAGGGGATTTGGAGAGTCTGGGGGGATCTGGAGGGAATTTGTGTGGGCTCTGAGGGAATTTGGAAGGGTCTTGGAAAGGACTTTGGGGGGCCTGGGGGGGGTCTAGAAGGGGATCTGGGAGAGAATCTGGGGGACTTTGGAGGGGATTTCGAGTGTCTGGGAGGGGATTTCGGGTCTGCCCCGTGGTTTTTGGGGTCACCTCTCCCACTCCTCCTCGGCCTCCTCGGCCGTCAGGGTGCGGTGCCGGGCCAGGGGGGTGAAGTTGTACCAGTTCCGGACCGGGAAGGCCTCGAAGGCGCCGTCGGGGCACTGGGTGAACACGTAGTAGGAGGCATTTTCTGTCACCCCCCCCTTCTTCACCCCCCGGAACCTGGAAAATGGGGATCACCATCCCAAAGTCACCCAGAATTCCCCCAAACTCCTTCACCACTCCCAAACCCCTGTTCCTTCTCCCATTCCATTCCTATTCCCATCCCCATCCTAATTCCCACCCCAAATCCCGAATTTCCCCGCTCCCCTCTCACTTCCTGCCGGTTTTCCCGTTGACCCGCAGCAGCCAGGGCTGGTCCTCAGCCCGGAATTCCCGCAGGACGATCCCGTATTTCTTCCTCCGCGCCTCCTCCCGCAGCTTCCGGTGGAATTCGCTGCCGGCGCCGGACTCGGGCAGCTCCTCCTCAGCGTAGATGCGCTTGTTGCTCATGTCCCGCTCCATGCGCGCCTGGGCGCGGATCCAGGAATGATCCCGACCCCAAATCCCGGGGTTCCCAGCCCCCAGGTCCCCGAATCCCACTGCCGATGGAGCAGGAGCGGAGCAGGATCCCAAAAGATCCCAAATCCCCCCTGGACACGGACTGGGATGGATCCAAATCCTGGACCCTAAATCTCGCCGTTGCCAATCCAAATCTTGCCAACTGGAGGAGTGGGAATGGATCCGGGACCCCAAATCCCCCCCGGACGCCCCTCACCTGTGCCCAGGTGCTCAGGGTCACTCTGTCGGCGCTGTTGAAGGCCATGATGTTGTAGCGTTTTGGGGTGTTCCTGGGGGAGGTGCAGAAATACCCCTCAGATCCCCTCCCCCCCCCGATACCCCCAAAGACCCTTAAAACAACCCCTGAACCCCCCCAGCCCCTTGGAACCATCCGAGACCCACCCAAAAACTTCTCCCGAGAACCCCAAACCGCCACAAACCTCCCAAATATGACACCCCCAAATCCCCCCCAGTGAGATCGTCGAAACAGCACCCAACCCCCCCGAGACTCCCCCAAACCCCCTGAGACTCCCCAAATCTGACACACCGAACCCCCCTGACCGCCCCCCAAATCACCTGAGAGCCCTCGAAACCACTGAGAACCCCCCAAATCTGATAGCCCCAACCCCCCCTACATCTCCCAGAGCCCCCTAATTCTCCCTGGGCACCCCCAAACTCTTCCTGAGCCCCCGCAAACTTCCCGAGCCGCCCACTCACTTGGGCACCCTGACCACGTACTCGGTGACCACCTGGGAGCTGCTGCCCTGCGGGACAAGGGGGGGTTTGGGGGGTCCCGGGGAAAATTGGGGGTGTTTGGGGAAGTCCCCGAGGGGGTTTGAGGGTCCCACGGGCATTTGGGGAGGCCCAAGGGGTCCTGGGGGGGCCCCCCGGAAGTTTTTGGGGGGTTTAGGGTCCTGGAGTGGGGGGTAGGGGTCCCCCAGGGGGTCCCGGGGAGGATTGGGGGGTCCCGGGGAGGGTTTCTGGGAGCCCCCCCCCCCACTCACCAGTGCGGCCATCGTGGGGGGAGAGGGGAGCGCACCCCCAGATCCGGCTCAGGGGGTCCTAGGGGGGAAAGGGAGGGGGATCAGGGCCTGGGAACCCCCAAAGCCGGGACCCCATCAAAGTGGGGATCCCCCCACACTCCCTCCCGGACCCCTCAGAGGGGCCTCCAGACCCCACCCGTCCCTCCCAGGACCTTCGCAAGCTCCTCCCAAGTCTCTCAGAACTCCCCCAAGGCCCTCACAGGGATCGCCAGGAGCCCGCGACCCTCCCCGGGCCCCTCCGCCCGCACCGCCCGCTCCGGCCCCGGCCCCGCCTCCACTTCCTGCCGGAACCGGAAATTCGGCATCACATGACCGGAAACACAGCCTGGAACCACACCCACGTGACCGGAAGCATCGCTCCGTCCGGCCGATGCGTCGCCGTGGCAACCGCGGCGGTCCGGGCCCAAAACCGCCCCGGTTCCACCCCAAAGCCCGCAGTTTGCACCCCAAACCTCGTCTTTTCATCCCACAACCACCATTTTGCACCCCAAAACCTGCAACTTTCATCCCCAAACCACATTTCTCACCCCAGCCCCCCATGTTTCACCCCAAGACCCCAATTTTACCTCCAACTCCCCTCCAATTCCCCCCAAAATTGGGCTTTTCCCCAATCCGTCCGCATTTCATCTCAAATCCAGAGTGGTTTTTGTTCCGTTTATTTGTGAAGTTAAAAACAAGCGGTAAAAAGTAAAAACTTTGAGCCTTCGGTGGTCGGAGTTTTCCAGATGCTCCGGATCGACACGGACACGGCGGGGGGGGGGCGGCCGGGGGGGCTCGGGGACCCCGGGGGGAGGTCCAGGGAGGATTTGGGGACCCCCGGGGGGGCTTGGGGAATCCCAGGGGGCCTTGGGGACCCTGGGGGGGCCTTGGGGGGTCCCCAAGGGGGAGTTGGGGGCCCTTGGGGGAGTCTTGGGATTCCCAGAGGGGGTCTGGGGGTCCCCGCAAGGGGACGGGAGGGGTTGGGGGGGGGTTTTGGGGTTCCCCAGGTGGTTGGGGGTCCCGGGGGGATTTTTGGGGGATCCCCAGCGGCTCCCAGGAATGTTCGAGCGGCTCCGGGGGGGGTTTGGGGGTAGAAAGGGGGCTGGGGAGGGGGGAGACCTCCCCCCAGGGAGGTTTTGGGGGGTCGTGGGGGGCCACTCGCCCCATCCAGCCGCGGCCGCTCGCCCAAAACAAAAGGGGGTCACAGACGGGGGGGCACGTTGGGGTCACTGAGCCTGTGGAGGGGGAAGCAGGGTGGGTGGGGGGAGACCCCAGACCCCTCGGGGGGAAATTCTGGGGGGTCCCTGGGGGGCTTCGGGGGAGGCCAGCATGGGCTGGGGGGCTCCTGCAGTACCAGCCCCTCCCCCAACAGGCAGGGTGGGAACGCCCCAAGGGGGTTCTCAGGGAGTTTTGGGGGGGGCCCAGGGGGAGTTTCGGGTGTCCAGGGCTGGGGTTTGGGGTCTTGGGGATGGAATTTTGGGGGTCAGGACATGCTGGGGGGGGGGGTTCCTGCAGTGCCAGGTTTGGGAAGGTCTGGGAGAGGTTTTGGGGGGGGGTGCTGAGCTTTTTTGGGACCTCCTGGTTGGTTTTGGGGGTGCCGGCCGGGGGGGGTGGTTTAATGCACACCCCAGTGGGGGGGGGGGGCTCTATCAACACCAACCCTGTCCTGGGCAGGGAGGTTGTTCCAGGAGTTTGGAGCTTCCCGGAGGGCTTTGGGCAGCCCGGGGGGGTCTGGGGGCCGTACCTGCTGTCCCTGCTGCGCGGGGGGGGGCGCGGGCCCGGCCCCCCCGGGGGTCTGCCCGTAGTACGCCGCTTGCTGCCGGTAATACTCGGCCCAGGCCGCGCTGTAGTCGGGCTGGGGGCCGGGGGGAGCCCCGGGACCGCCCCCCGAGGCCACCTGGGCCGCTGCAGGGACACCGTGGGGTCACTCAGGAGGGGGGGGGGATGTCCCCAGAGCACCCCCCCCCCCCCCGGGTGGGATTTTTGGGGGGACTCACCTTGTTTCTTGTAATATTCCTCCCAGGCCTTGGTGTAATCCTGCTGTGGGGGGGCCCCTGGCTGCTGCGGCTGCTGGCCTGGGGGGGCATGGGGGGGTTTAGGGGATGCCGGGAGGGGGGGGTTTAGGGGTCCCCAAACGGGGTTAGAGGGGACAGAGGAGCAGATGTGTGGTCCTCAGGGGACGTTTGGGGGGATAAAGCGGCATTACAGTCACCCAGGGGCAGTTTAGGGGGTCGGAGAAGCGGATTTGGGATCCCCAGAGTAGTTTTGGGGGTCAGAAAGCAGATTTGGGATTGAAGGGCAGTTCAGGGGATCCTGGGGGGGCAGTTCAGGGCTCTCTGTGAATGGTTTGGCTCCCGGGGGGCGTTGGGGGGTCCACAAGGGGAGGTTTGTGGGTCCCAGGGGGTTTTGGGGCTCGGGGACTCCTGCAGTGCTCCCCCCTCCCAGCGGAGGGCAGATTTTGGGGAGTCCCACAGGGGGGTTTGGAGGTTCCCGGACCCCCCCCCCCCCCCAAATTCAGGGTGCCCACCTAGTTTCTTGTAGTACTCCTCCCAGGCCTTGGTGTAGTCGGCCTGGCCGGTGGGGGGGGGCTGGGGGGGCTCCCCCTGCACGGGGGGCGCGGCGGGCGGGGGCTGCGCTGGCACCGGCCCGGGGGGCTGCTGGTAGTAGTGCGAGTAGTAGGCGGCCCAGGCCGCGTTGGGGTCCGGGGCGGGCGCCTTGCCTGGAGGGGGCCCCAGAACCATGGTGTCAGCCGGGGGGGGCCCCAAATCTGGGAGGCAGCAGCCCCAAATTTGGGACTCATCCCCCCTATAAAAACACAGCATGTTCCCAAACTCAAGGCAGCACGGTTGGAGGGTCACAGCTTGGGGTCTGACATTGCCCCCAGATCACACTGGGGGGGTCCCAAAAACCCCAGTGTGAGCCCCCCGAATGCAGGGGGGACCTCCAAACTCAGTGACCACCCCCAACATCCCAGAGCACCCCCACAGAGGGGGTTACATCCCACACACCGTTGGGGTCTACCCCCACTTTGCTCCCCCCCCCCCAAACCCCCAAAACCCAGTGGGTCAGCCCTGGGGAGGCTCCCCAAACCCTTGGGAGGCCCCCCAAAAAGCAGGGTCCCCCCAGGTCCCGGGGGGTCGCGGTACTCACTGGGGTCGTGAGGGGCTGGCGGCTGCCACTGGGGGTACGTGTTGCCCCAGCCCTGGGGGGGGTACTGGTGGGGGGGTGGTCCCCCCGGGCTGCAGAAAAGGGGGGTCAGGGGGGTCGGATCTGGAGGAGAATCCCCAGAACGCCCCCAAAAAAGGCCAGTACTCACTGCGGGGGGGCTCCAGGGGGACCCTGGTTGAAGGGTCCAGGGTTGAAGGGGCCCATGGGGCCGGCAGGGCCAGGAGGACCCCCTGGGCCGGGACCGGGGCCGACGGGGCACAGCGGGCCCTGGGCAAGGAAAATTGGGGGTCAGGAGAGGTTTGGGGGACCCCAGGAAGGGTTCTGGGGTCCCCCAGAGAGATCTGGAGTTGGGGTGGGGGGTTGGGTCTCTTGCAGCACCACACATTCCCCACCGGAGGGCGACACCGAGACCCCAAAGAGTTTTTGGGGTTACAGGATTTTTTATGTGGATTCGGGGGAGTTTTGCGTTCCCCTATGAATATTTTTAGGGTGCCCCCACCTCAATCTTCTCCTCGATGAGCTGTTTGGCGTGATCGATCTGCTGAGGGGTCCCACGGATCACAAACAGTTTGAAGTTGGGGTCCCCGTTGGGGGGGAGCTGCCGCGAGATCTCCACAAACGCCCCTGTCTGCTGGTTGATGGCCTTGACGTTCTCCCCCCCTGCACCCCAAAACCCCCTGCGGTAAGAGGGGGCACCCCAAAACCCCCCCCAAAGCCGCTGGGAGCCCCCAGTCCTCTCTGGGACCAGCAAAACCTCCCCTGGGGATCCCAAAACCTCCCCTGGGGAACTCCAAAACCCTCCCAGGACCCCCAAACTCTCCCCGGGACTCCAAAGCCCTCTGGGGACCCCCAAACCAATGTGGGGACCTCCAACCTCCCCCCTCCCCAATGAGCACCCCTTAGAGAAGGAAGGAGAACGGGCTTTTTGGGGTGGGGGGGTGTCAGGTGCTGGGGTCTGGATGTTTTTGGGGAGCATTTGGGGACCTTACGGGTGGTTTGTGGGGGGCTCGAGATGATTTGGGGGATCTTGAGGGTCTATGGGGGTCCAGGGGAGTTATAGGGGTTCAGGGGGAGCCTGGAGGGTGTTTCAGGGGGATTTTGAGGAGGATTCAGGAGGCCTGGGGCGGGAAATTAGGATCTGGGGAGGTTTTGGGGTCTGGGGGTGCTGTGAGGGGGTTTTAGGTGGGGCAGTCAGGAGGGGTTCAGGGGAGGAATTAGGGGGTCTAGGGAGAGATTTGGGGAGTCTAGGAAGGGATTTTGGGAGTGCTCGTGGGGATTTCGGGAGCTGGGGGGGGGGGGGAATTGGGAGGTTTGGGGGGTCCCAGGGGTCGCTCCCCCCTCACCTCTGCCAATGACCAGCCCGCACTTGTGGGTGGGGATGGAGAAGGTCATCTCCCCGCCGGGGGGGCCCCAGCTGCCCTGGCCCCGGCCCCGGCCGCGCCCCCCTGGCGGCAGCCCCGGCCCGGGGGGTCCCGGGGGGCCGCTCTGTGGGGAGGGGGCGTCAGGGCTGGGAAGGACCCCCAAAACAGGGGGGACACCCCCCCCAAAATCATCCCTGCCCCAGCAACAGCTCCTCCCCAAAATAAACCTCCCACGCTTAAAAGAGCTCCTGCCCCTCCCCTAGAACAGCTCCTGTCACCCCCAAAACTGCAGCCCCCTCCCCAAATTACCCGCAGGCTCTGCAGCAGCTCACTGACAGTCCCCCCTCCCCAAAGCCCCCTCCCCGATGTGCAGCCCCCTCCCCAATTACCCGCAGGCTCTGAAGCAGCTCACTGACAGTCCCCCCTCCCCAAAGCCCCCTCCCCGATGTGCAGCCCCCTCCCCAATTACCCACAGCCTCTGCAGCAGCTCACTGACAGTCCCCCCTCCCCAAAGCCCCCTCCCCGATGTGCAGCCCCCTCCCCAATTACCCACAGGCTCTGCAGCAGCTCACTGACAGTCCCCCCTCCCCAAAGCCCCCTCCCCGATGTGCAGCCCCCTCCCCAGTTACCCGCAGGCTCTGCAGCAGGTCGTTGATGATCCTGGCTGCGTGCTCGCAGCGCTCTGGGGGTCCCATGATGTGGGCGATTTTCTCCGGCCCCGTCCCATCGTCTGTGGGGTTTTGGGGGTGGGGGGGCGGTCACGAGGGGTCCCCACACCCCCCGGTCAATGGGGAGGGGTCTTTCTTGGGGGGGAAAGGGGCTCCCCAAACCTTGCTTGAACTGGATCCGCACCCCGGCGTCGTTCTGGATCTTCTTGATCATCTCCCCGCTGCGGCCGATGACGACCCCGACCGAGTGTCGCGGCACCGGCACCTGGGGGGATTTGAGGGTCCTGACCTCCCGACCTCCCCCTCCCCCCATTTTTTTTTTTCAGTGGAAAATGGGGATTTTTGGGCTAAAGAATATGAGTTCTAGAGTGAAACCGAAAATTTTTCCATTGAGAAACGACATCATTAGAAACTGGAGCTTTTCGTGTTGAAGAACAGGATTTTCTTGATGTGAAAATATTTTTTTGAAAAATAGTAACTTCTAAAATTGAAAAATAGGATTGGTTTCTGATTGAAAGCTGAAATCTAGATTGGAAAATAGGATTTCTTTGAAAAACGGGAGTCTAGCAATAAAAAATTAAGGAATTGGTTTGAAAAACGGGATTTTTTTTGAGTGAAAAACGGGGGCTTGGGTTGGCATTTCTGTGTGAAAATTCACATAAAAATTTGGGGTGAAAAGGGAGATAGCTGAGGTGAAACATGAGGTAGTTTGGTTTGAAGAACGGGGTTTTTTGGGGTGAAAAGTGAAGATTTTGGGATGAAAACGGGATTTCGGGGTGCCAAATGGGATCTTGGGGGCACACTCACGTCGATGCCCCCGCCCAAGCGGGCGCCGTAGTCTGAACGCTCCCCAAATCCGCCCTGGTCACGCTCCCGAAGGATGTCCAGCACCATCTCACAGGCTTGCTGGGAATGGGGGGTGTGAGGGGTCAGCTGGGGGTTATTTCAGGGAGCTCAGGATTATTTCGGGGGGGGGTTTGGGCACTTCTCACCTGCACCTTGTAGGGCTCCCCAATGATCCGCAGGGGTTTGTCCACGTTGGTGTTTTGGGAACCGTCTTGGATCAGGATCATCTTCACCCCCGCCCGTTCCTGGGGGGCACCAGGACCCCTCAGCACTGACCCCCCCTCCCCCCAAAACCACCCAGGGATCCCCCTGGGGAGGTTTTGGGGCTCCTAGAGCTGTTGAATGCTCTTCCCCCTTCCCAATCCCATCAGAGACCCCCAAACTCCGCTCACTAACTCCAAAGCCCCCCAGATCTCCCCCATGCCCACCCCCCCCAGGGGAGTTTTGGGGGCACCTGGAGCTGTTTGATGGTCTCCCCACCCTTCCCGATGACCAATCCTGCTTTTCCTGCTGGGATCATCAGCTCCTGGACTGTCCCGTTCTGGCCGTTGGCGGCGTCGGGGAAGGGTCCCGGGGGGCCCCCCCGGCCCCGGGACACGATGTCGTCCAGCAGCGCCTTTGCCTTCCTGGGGAGGGGTTGGGGGGTCACTGGGAGGATTTGGGGGGGAGTTTAGGGGAGATTTGGGAGGGCTTTGGAGTCACTAGGGGATTTGGGGGGGTCATCAGGGGGTTTAGGGGAGATTTGGAAAGAGCTAGGCAAAATTTGGGAGGTTACTGTGGGGTTTGGGGGAGACTTGGGAGGTCACTGAGGGGGTGCTGGGGAGATCCAGGGGGAGGTTGGGGATCCTGGGGAGATTTTGGGGGGTGCCAAGGCTGTTTGAGGGTCCCTAAGTGGGTCCCAGGGGGCATTTTGGGGTCCCCAAGCAGTATTTTGGGGGTCCCTAATAGGGTTCTGGGAGGGTTTTGGGGGTCCCAGGGGTATTTTGGGGTTCCCAGGGGGATTTTGGGGTCACTCACTGCACGGACTCCGGGGACCCCGTCAGGGACACGCTGCGCTCCGGTAACCCGCCGCTGTCTGGGGGGGCACGGGGGGGTCAGCGGGGGTCCCCCCGCATTTGGGGGGCCAGGGCTTGTCCCCTCCATTTGAGGGGCACGGGAGGGTTTTGGGGTCTCCGCCCTCCTGTACCTGGGGAGATCTGCACTTTGCAGCCCGAGTCCTGCTGGATCTTATTGATCTGCTCCCCTCCGCGGCCGATGACTGCGGGGGGAGGACACAGAGCGGAGTTTGGGGATGGCCCCAGAGGTCTCTGGAAGGTCCCCAAGCCCCCGGGACCCCTCCAGGATCCCGCCAGACTCACTGAGGCCGACCATCCCATCGGGGACCCGGTACTCCTCTGTCACCGTTGTCCTGGGGAACACCAGAGGGGTCAGGGGGTCCCCAAAAAAATGCCACGGGCACCCCAAAAACCCCCAGAACCCACCAACACCCCTCCCAACTCCCCAAGGCCGCTTTAAAACCACCCCAAGACCCCACGAAAGTCACCAAAACCTTCAAACCCTCCTCCCGAGGACCCTTCAAACCTTCTCCCAACATCTTCAGTATCCCCCTAAAAAGACCCTCAAATCCCGAGGACTCCAAAGGACACCCCCCCCCCCCCCCCCCCTCCTTCCAGACCCTTAATAAACCCTGCAGGAAACCCCCAAAAGAACCCCTGCCACCCCCCAATACCCCCCGGCCCCCCATACCTGGGTGGGGGGTGGATGGGCCCCATCGGTGCCGGCAGCGCTGGGGGGGGAACCTGACCTGTCTGTGGGGGTCCCCCCAATTTGGGGGGGGCCCCAACTTCCTCCCAAGACCCCCCCAACTTCCCCACCCCCCAACCTCTCCCAGACTCTAAACCCCTCCAAAATCCCCCAAACCACCCCAAGGACTCCCCGAAGAAACCCCTCGAGACCCCTCAAACCTGCTCCAGACACCCCGAAACTCCCCAGGACCCCCAACCCCTTAACCCCCCTCAAACCTCCCACCAGACCCCATGAAAGTCCCTCCAGAACATCCAGGCTTCCTGTTGGCCACCCCAAACCTCCCCTGGGCCCCCAAATACTCTTTGGGAACCCCCAAACTGCCCCCGGGGACCCCTTAAACCTCTCCAGGACAATCCACAGCGCCCCCTCCTGGGAACAGGCTGGTACTGGAGGAGCCCCCCCAAAACATCCTGACCACCAAACCCCCCCCTCCCCCCCGCACCCCAAGACTCCCAAACCCACGCTGGGGACCCCCAAATCCCACTCACCATCCCCCTGTGCTGCCAGTTTCTTGCTCTCAGGCTGGTCTGGGGGAATGATGCGGTGTTAGGGATCCCCCCGATTGCCCCCCCCACCCCCCCGAGGTTTTGGGGGTCCCCCCACGGTCTGGGGGGTTCTCCCCGGGTTTGGGGGTCCCGAGGCCCCCTTACCGCCATCCTCCAGCTGCCGTTTCTGCCCCCCGAAGCCCCCAAAATCGGGAGGGGGGGGGTTGTTGTTGGGCACCGGCGGTGCTGCGTCCCCCCCGATCTTGGCTGCGATCTGGGGGGGGGTAAGGGAGGAGGTCACCCCAAAATTGGGGGGCCTGAAGGCCCCAGGGAGTCCCAAAACCCACCAGGGACTCCCAGAATCCCCCCTCCCTCCCCCGCAGGACACCCAAACACTCTCAGAGATCCCCAACTCATAAAGGAGATCCCAAATCCCCCCAGCTCCCCTAAAACCTCCCCAAAAGTTCCCAGGGGTCACCCTGAGAAACGGTCCCCCTCAAACTCATGCAGAGACCCCCAAAACCCACCAAGGACCACCCAAACCTCTCATGGAGCCCCCAAAACCACCCAGGAGGCCCCAGACCCCCCCCCAGCTGCCCCCCAAGGACATCCAAAACCCCTTGAGAACTCGCAGAAAACCCCCCAAAATGCCCGGTGGGGTCATCTCAAAGTAAGGACCCCCCCAACTCCCTTAGCACAAGCAGGAGCCCCCCCCAAATTGCCTCAAAATATCTCGGAGGGGGGCCCAAACACCGAGAAATCCCCAAAACAACCCCCGCCAGACCGGGACCCCCCAAAGCCACCGTGACAGCTCCGTTTGAGCCCCCCAGGACCCTCCAAAACCCCTCCGAGAGGACGGAAGTGTCCCAAGCCCACCCAGGGAACCCCCACCCGCTCCTCGAGCCCCCCAAACCCTTTCAAAACCCCCCAAAGGCCCCCCCAAACTCCGGGAATTTGGGAGCCCCTCGAAATCCCTCCCGGAGCGCCCCCGGGCTACGGCGGGACCCCCGAATTGGGGGTGTCGGGGGGGGCAGAGCCGAGCACCCGCCAAGCGCCTCGCCGTTAACTGGGCTGCTAATTACGGTAATTACGGTAATTGCAGCGCCGGAGGGCGCGCGGAGCGGGGGAGGCCCCGGGGCTCGCAGGGAATTACGGTAACGGGCCGTAACTACCGTAATTACGGCGCCGGGATCTGCCGGAACCGGGGGAAAACAACCGGGGGGGCTGCGGGGTTTTATAGGGGCGCGGGGGGGGCGGGAGCTGGGGGGTGGAACGCGTGTGGGGGGGGTCCCGGGGGTGGGGGAGGGGTGACCCCATCTCCCACGACCCCCGGGGGGGGGCGGGGCCTTACCGGGAACGTGGGGGCGGGGCCGCGGCGCCCCGGGGGGGGTCGCGGGGGGTCCCCGACCCCTCCCGCCGCCTCCCGCCGCCCCGCCGCGCCCCTCACCTGCCGCGCGCGCTGCACCGCGTCGGCGAACGCGTCCTTACGCCCCGTCCCGCCGCCGCCGCCGCCGCCGCCGCCGCCCCCCGGGCCCCCCCCGGGCCCGGCCGAGGGGGGGGCGGCGGGGGCGGACCCGGGCTGGGGGGGCGGGGGCGGCGCGGGGCCGAACTCGGACATGGCGGAGGCGGCGACGGGCACGGGCCGCGCTCGCCTCGGGCCGCGCGGGGCACGCTGGGAGCGCGGCGGGGAGCCCCGCCCGCACCGGCGCCGCGCGGCCAATCGCCGCGCCGGAGCGCCCTGAGTGACGGCGCTCTCGACCAATCAGCGGCTGCGGTCAGCGCGCAGCGGCCAATGGGAGCGGGTAAGACGCCGGCGCGCCGCGATTGAGTCATGTCGGTATGATTGGCAGCCGAACGGGCCAATGGGAGTGCATCAATTGGCTGCCGTGCGTGGGCAGGACTGAGGGGGGCGCAGCCAATCGCGCTGCGGGGCGAGCCTGGGCGGCCCCGCGAGGCGCCGCGATTGGTCAAGGAAGCGGAAATCGTAGAAAAGGCGGGGCGAGAAGTGATTGACATTGCCATTGACCAATAACACACAGTGCAGTCTCCGCGCTGCGCAGCGATTGGAGGACGCGTGTGACTGACGGCGAGCGCAGCCAATGGAGCGCGGGCAGCGGAGGAGCGGGGCTTTGTTAGAACGACAGGCGCGGGAATTCATCGGCGGCGGGAAACGAGGTGGCCAATCACAGACGGTATTGGGGGTGGAGCGTGATTGGCAGTGCGCTCAGCCAATAGCGTGTGTTCCTGCCTGCCCGGTGTCCAATGAGCATCGAGCAGCGAATTAGGAGGGAAACTAAGCTGACCAATCAGCGCCCGGCACGGAGCGGCTCTGGGCCAATCGCGTGCGTGCAGGGGCACCCGGGCCCCACCCAGGCGCTCCCAGTTCTCCCAGTCCGGCCTCGCAGGGGTCAATAAATAAAAGTTTATTGACGGGGGGAACGGGCCGGGTCTCCTCGGCCCCGCCCACTTCCCAGGACCTCAGTTTGGGGGGATTCACAGTATTCTGGTTAAAAAAAAGCACCCCAAACAACCCACCCCAGGGGTCACTGTATGGACAGGCATGGAGAGCTGCGTCCAGCGTTGTCCAGCTGTGTCTGCAGCCGTGTCCGAGGGTGCTCAGCCATGCCCAGGAGTGCCTGGGTGTTCCCAGGTGTGTCCAGCTGTGTCTGTAGCCACGTCCGAGTGTGCGCAGCTCTTTGCAGCTGTGTCCAGCTGTTGCTGCAGCATGTCCAGGTGTGCCCAGGCATACCCAGGTGTGTCTTTGTGCACACAGCTGTTCCCAGCTGTGCTCCCAGATGTTCCCAGCTGCGGCTGCCCCCCAGCCCTGCTCTCAGTCCGTTCCCCAACCCCAGGGGGCTCTGGGGGGGGGTCTTGGCTCCCCCAAATCCTCAGGGCTCGTCATCCTCTGACGTCAGTGGCTGCTGGGGGAGGAAAGGGGGGGGGGGTCAGTGCAGGGGGTCCCTGAACCCCTTCCTGCCCCAGACCCCACCTTTAAGCAGGGGGTCCCCCAAGTCTCCCCTTTCACTCACCAGGGGGTCCCCGAGCCCCCCCCCATCCAGGGGGTCCCCGGGCCCTTTCCGGAAGGTGGCGTTGGTGAAGCTGATGCTGTTGGTGCTGCGCCGGCGCCACTCCCGCCACAGTGCCCTGGCTGCCACCCCGAGGCACAGCACCAGCCCTGGGGGGCGCGGGCGGGGAGGTCACGGGGGATCCCCAAAGCCAGGACACCTTCCCCAGGTGACCCCTAAAATCTGGACTTCACCCCCAAAAATCCAGGACCCCCCCATGGGACCGATCCCTGTAGGCCCCTGGTGGGCACGGGTGGGGAACTGCAGGGATAGGACCCGGCCCCCTCAAGATGAGACCCTCAAAGGGGACGACCCCCCTTTGACACCCCCCACCTTTGAAAACCTGCCCGAATTTTGCCCCCATCCCATTTTGCCCCCCCCCCCCCCCCCAACCCACCAGATTTGGCACCTCTGTTTTGAAACGCCACCCTCTCCCCACCTTTGAGATCCCCATTCTGCCCCCTCCATCCATTTCCCCGCCCTTTTTAGGGACACCACCCCCCCAGACCCCCCCATTCCGGGCACCCTTTCTTTGGGACCCCCTGAATTTCCCCCCCAACCCCCCAAAATTTTGACCCCCCCAAGCAGGGCCATACCAAGGGGCAGCAGGACCCCAAGTGCTGTCAGCCCCGGCCAGGCCCCCCTGGTCCCCCCGAGATCACCTGTGGGGACAGGAGTGGTCAGCGTGTGGCCAGTGGGTGGCCAGTGAGTGTGGCCAGTGAGTGTGGCCAGTGGGTGCAGCCATTACCTATCGAGGCGTTTCCCTCCTTGCTCAAGTTCCGGGCGAGGGGCTCGGGGGTCCCGGGGTGCTCTGGGGAAATATGGGGGGGGTCACCTGGGCACAGGTGAACCCGGGGGGGGGTTGGGGGATTTTAGGGGGTTACCTATCACACAGGTGCGTCCGTCGCTGTCCAGGTGCTCCCCGTCAGGGCAGACGCAGCTGAACCGGGGGGAGCCGGGGCCGCGGACGGGGGAGGGGAGGCACAGGAAGGAGCAGGCACCCCCGGGACCCTTGCAGCGGTTGGGGCCTGGGGGGAGAGCACAGGTCAGGGGGGTCTGGAGTGGTCTTCGGGGGATTTTGGAGTCTCAGGGATGTCTTTGGGGTATTTTTGGCTGGCTTTGGGTGTTTTGGGGGTCCCAGGGATATTTTGGGGGCATTTTGAGGGGTCCCAGGGGTATTTTGGGGGAGTTTTGGGGGTCTTACCTGCTGGCTGCCTCCCCGGGTGCAGCACCACGACGGCCTCGGGGCTGAAGAGCTCCTGGGCCACCACCTGGGGGGCGGAGGAGCCCCCTTGGAGCCGCGTGGCCACCAGGGATCCCCGGGAGGGGTCGGTCCAGAAGGCCCAGTCCTGGAGGGAGGGACACGGGGGGAGTCAGAGGGGACACGAGGGAGAACACGGGGGGCTCCTGGGGGAGGAGAAGGGACATTGGAGGTTGGGGGGGAGCGGGAGGGTTCAGGGGGACACTGGGGGGGTCCTGAGGGACACAGGGAGGGTCAAGGGGGAAGGGGACAGGAGGGGTTGTGGGGGGACGTTGGGGGGTCCCGGGGCGGTCCTGGGGGTCTCACCTGGAAGACAGCGAGGCCGAGGGGCTGCGCCAGGTGCTGGGGGTCCCTCAGGTGTGTCTGGCGGCCGCTCCCGTCCAGGGCCACGCTGGACACGGTGTGGAGGCGGCCATCGGCCCAGTACAGGCGCTGGGAGGACTGGTCTGGAGGCACAGGGGGGAGTCAGGGGGGCACTGAGGGGTCAAGGGGTCACTGGGGGGACACGAGGGAACATTGGCATTGGGGGGGGAAACAGGGCTGGGGACATAGGGGGGCACCTGGAAGATCAGGTAGACATGGGGGAGTCTGGGGGTGCTCTGTGGAACATGGGGACAGCTTTGGGGACACAGGACTGGTCTGGGGACACAGGACAGGCCACGGGACACGTTTGGGGTCAGGTGTGGGACCCTCACCCAGGGCCAGCCCCTGAGGCCGCTCCACGTCTTCAGTCACCAGGGGCTTGGGGGGGGCCCCGTCCTGGGCCCCCTGGGCGATGTGGGGGCGGGACCCCCAGTCTGACCAGTACAGGTACCTGGGGGACACCAGTGTCACCAGTGTCACCAGTGTCACCAGTGTCTCCTGTCCACCCGTGCCCCCCCCCAGCCCCCTGCCCATCCAATGTCACTGCCACTCCCCCAAGCCCCCCTGCATCCCCCCACGTCCCCAAAGCCCCCTAACCCCGCTCCCTGTCACCCGCCGTGTCCCCCACATACCCGTTCAGGGGGTCCACGACCACCCCCCAGGGCCGTGTCCGGGGGTCCCGGTGCAGGGTGCGGTGGCGCAGCCCTGAGGGGTCACTGACGGCCACGCAGCCGGAGCCGGGCTCGGTCCAGTACAGGAGCCGGTGGATCCAGTCCAGGGCGATCCCGGCCGGGGACCCCGGGCCCGGGACCACCCCCAGGGGCACTGCGGGGCCCGCGGCCAGCGGGGCTCTGGGGGGCATGGAGAGCAGTGGGGGCATCTGGGGAGGGAGGTTGGGAGGACACGGGGGGCCCTGGGAGCTCTGGGGGCAGTTGGGAGTTGGGGTCGAAGGAGATTGGAGGGGAATTGGGAGTCCTGATGGGACATAGGAGGCACTGGGGGAGTGATGGGAGGGGGAAATTTGGGGGGCCAGGGGGGGTATTTGGGATCACTGGGGAGGACTGGGATCACTGGGGGGTGTCCTGGGGGGCATTAGGGAGGTCCCAGGGGGTCTCCAAGCCTCATTGGGGGTCCCGGGGAGAGATCCTGGTGGTGTTTGGGGGGGTCCCAGAGGGATTTGGGGAGGTCCCGGGAGGTTCCTCACCTGTAGATGAGCCCCTCGCTGGGGTCCCCCCAGAACAGGGACCCCCCCTCAATGCCGACGTCCAGAGCGGCTGCGTGCTTGATGGGCCCCCGCAGGATTTGGGGTTCGGGGCCCCCCAGTGCCAGCACCTGGTGCCGGGTGCTCACCAGGAGGGTCCCAGGGGGGCCTGAAGGGGGACACTGCGGTCAACCCCTCGCAGGGAACCCCCCCCAAAATCACCCCAAATCCCTACATGGCCCCTCAAACCCCTGATACTCCCCAAACCCTCAGGACGCCCAAATTTCCCTTGACCCCCCCTCAGGACCCCCGGATCCACCCCCTTCTAACCCCCAACCCCCCTGGGACCCTCCCAAAACTCCCCCTGAACTCCACTTCCCTCTTGGGGACCCCAACGCTCCCGGGGGCAGATTTGGTGGTGTCAGAGTTCCCCCGTGGTGTCCCGGGAGGGGGTTGGGGTATTTCAGGGTATTTTGGGGGGGTCTCACGCACCGTGGCAGGTCCGCTTGTCGGGATCCAGGCTGAAGCCGGGGGGACAAAGGCACTCGAAGCCCACCCGCAGGTCCCGGCAGCCGTGGGAGCAGCCCCCGCCCCCCGCCAGGCACTCATTCACCCCTGGGGGGCAGGAGGGGGGCGGGGTGTCAGACTCCCCAAAATCCCCCCCTGAAAGGGGCAGAGACCCCCAAAGTCCTGGAGAGGAGGAACTGGGGGGGGTGGGGGTGAGCGGGGGCTGGGGGGGTTTTGAGGGGGAGGTTTTGGGAGGGTCTGAGGGGGGTCCCGAGGGGTTTTCAAGGTGTTTGGGGGGGTTTGAGGTGGGCTTGGGGGTATTGGGAGGATTTGGGGTTTTTTTGGGGGGGCGTTTCCAGGGAATTCTGGGGGCCCTGGGGGAGTTTGGGCTGTCCGGAGGGTTTTGGGGTTTCTCAGGGGATCTGGAGTGGCTTTGGGGGGGTTTAGAAGGTCGGGGAGTGGGGGACTGGAGCATTTTGGGGCCCCTCCTCACCGCACTCCTTGAGTGGCTCGTCGGACCAGTCACGACAGTGGCGCCGCGCATCGCAGACCTGCCCCATCGCGATACACTCGCCCGAGCGGCAGCGGAACTGGTGCGGGGGGGCACACGACGGGGCTGGGGGGCGCAGGGGGGGGGGTCAGAGACCGAGATTCCCGCGAAATGTCCTCAAAACTCCCCCTCAAGGTCCCTTAAACACCCCCTGAACCTCCCCCACTCCCCTAAATCCTCTCCAATCCTCCCAATCACCCCCAAACCACACAGTGGCCCCTGAAACTGCCCCAAACCCCCCTAACCCCCCCAAGCCCTCCCAGACCCCCTCAAGTCCCCCCCAAACGCCCTCAAATCCTCCTCAAAACCCCCTCAAACCTCCCCTGAGTCCCCGAGAAAACCCCTCAGACCCCCCCCCGACCCCCCAAAACCCCTCTGAGCCCCCTCAAATGCCCCCAAAGGCCGCCTAAGCCCTCCCCGGCCCCGCCCCCGCCCCGTACCGTCGGGACATTCCTCCTCGTCGTCGCCGTCGCGACAGTCGGGGGTCCCGTCACAGGCCCGAGCCCCGGGAATGCAGCGCCCGTCGCGACAGCGGAGCTGCCCGAGAGGGCACGGGGGGGGCGCGGCTGGGGAGGGGCGCGGGGGGGTCAGCGGGGCAGCGACAGCCCGGACGTCCCAGTGCCTCCCAGCCCCTCCCAGTGCCTCCCAGCCCCTCCCAGTGCACGCACCACATCCCTCCTCGTCGGAGCTGTCGCGACAGTCGCGGGTCCTGTCGCAGCGCCACCGACCTTGGCCCCTCCCAGTGCCTCCCAGCCCCTCCCAGTGCACGCACCACACCCCTCCTCATCGGAGCTGTCGCGACAGTCGGGGGTCCCGTCGCAGCGCCACCGGCCGTGGACGCACTCGCCGGAGCCGCAGGGGAACTGCAGGGGGGGGCAGGCGCGGGGAGGGCGGGGGGTCCCGCACAGCTCGGGCTCCTCGTCGTCCCCGTCGCGACAGTCGCGTTCGCCGTCGCAGCGCCAGAGCAGCGGGATGCAGCTCCCGTCGCGACAGCGGAAGTAGAAGGGGTCGCAGGGGGGCGGCGAGGGCGCGGGGCCGCAGCCCAGCTCGTCCTCCCCGTCGGGACAGTCGCGTTCCCCGTCGCAGGCGAAGGTTCGCGACAGGCACGAGCCATCCCCGCAGGGCAGCTGGTCCGGGGGGCACGGCGGGGGCGCTGCGGAGGGGAGAGAATCGAGCCAGGGACCCCCAAAATAGCCCCAGGAAGCCAAAATATCCCCTGGGACTCCTATAACCCCCCCGGCTCCCTACTTTCCCACCCGGACACCCCCAGAGACCCTCCGAGCTTCCCCCCACCCCGCAAGGACCCTCCAAACCCTCCCCGAACTCGGGGGGTCCCAGGGGGGAAAGTCCTAGCCCGGGGTAAGGACGGAGTGTGTCAATCCAGGGGGTCCCAGTCCCATTTTCGCGGGTCCCAGAGCCATCTTCGGGCTTCCAGTCCCATTTCGTGGGGTCTTGCCCCTTTTTGAGGGATTTTAGCACCATTTTGAGGGTTGCGGTCCAATACTGAAGGTTCCGATCCCATTTTGGAGGAGTTTGACCCCACTTTGGGGAGGTTCCGGTCACACTTTTGGGGAGTTTTAGTCCCATTTGTTGGATTCCGATCACGTTTTTTGGGGTTCCCGCTCTCATTTCGGAGGATCCCGGAGCCATTTTTGGGTGTTTTAGCCCCATTTCGGGGGGTCCCAGTTTCCTCCCCGGCCCCACCCGGGCGCGCCCTCCCCGCGCGCCGTGCTCTGATTGGCTGGCGCAGGCCCCGCCCCCGCGGGTGGCCAGTCTGGGCTCAGCCAATAGGAGCCGCGTCCGTCGCGGGGCGGGGCGGGCCGCGCGCGCTGATTCGTCCTACCCGGGCCAGGGGGGCGGGGCCTCCCCGCGCGTGGGGCGGGGCGTGACACGTGGGGGGGCCCGCGGGGGCTTTGGGGGTCCTGGGAGGTCACGAGGGGGTCACGGGGGGGCCCCAAAGCCAAATCCCCACCCGTGGGAGATGCCCTGGGGGCGGGAGGGGCGTCCCCGCTTTGGTGGGAACAAATCGCCTCTCGGGTGGCGACCCCCAGTGCCCCCCGCCCACCCCCCCCGGTGTCCTTCACCCCCTTCCCAACCCACCCCACCTCCCCCGCACCCCCCCCGCGGATCTGGGCGTGGAGTGGGGTCCCCCACCCCCTCGTCGACCCCCTTCGGACCCCCAAAATCCCCCCTCGGACCCCCCACCTGCGCTCGGTGTCGCTGCCGCGGCCGCCGCCGCTCCCAGAAGGAGCAGGATGGTCCCGGAGCGCGTCCCGGTGCTTCCCGGTCTCCTCCCGGTAGTCCCAGAGCCCACCGTGTGGGTCCTAGATCCGCTCCCGGCTGTTCCCGCTCTTATCCCGCTGCTGCCGGGTCCCATTCCGGTGTTTCCCGGCTCTTTTCCGTTGGTTCCGTGCCCCGTCCTTGGCTCTATCCCGGTTTTCCCACTCGGGGTTCGTGTCTTGGCGCCCACCAGGAGCAGATCCGGGACTTGGACGGGTCCGGACGCTCGGTGACGATCCCGGTGCCTGCGCTGTCCCCGGTGCTGATCCCGGTCCCGGTGCTGATCCCGGTCCGTGCCGGTGTTCCCGGCGCCGCCGCCCTTGGACCCGGGTCCCGTCGGGCCCCATTTAACGGGCGGGGGGAGGAGCTCGGGGCGTTCAAAAACGTGGAGGGTGGGGCGGGAAAAGCGGCAGTGCGGGAGCGAAAAGCGACAGGGAGGGACACAAAGCCAGGATCGGGGGAGAAGCGGGCACCGGGGCGGCCGGAAAACCGGGGTGGGGGGAGAAAAACCGGGAGGGACGGAGAGAAAGCCGAGATAAAGGGAGGAAAAGCGGGAGGGAAGGAGGGAAAAGTGGGAGGGAGAAAGGGCGGGACACGGGGATGCCTTTGCCTTCCCCCTGGCCCCCCATCCGTCCAAAAGCCGCTTTTTAAGTGTTTTCCTTCTTTCCCGCGGGATTAATCGTGGATTTTCCACCGAAGGTGATTCCCGGGGGAGTTGGAGCAGGATCGAGGGGGGGGGGAAGGGGAGCCACAAGGGGGTTCAATTATCCCCAACTTCCCCCATTTCCCAGGGGAGGGGAGGATCGTTACTGTGGCACCTCTGGGAATGACACGAATCCCACTGGGGTGGGGCACCCCAGTGACCCCTGAGACCCCCCCCCCTCCGGATCACCCAGTGACCCCCACAAAGCCCCCAGGGCCTCCCCAATGCCCCCAGAGACCCCCCAATCCCCGGAGTCACGCCAACAACTCCCCCCCGAGATTCCTCTGGCACCCCCAATTCCCTCCCCCCCAGCTGCCCCCCCAGAGGTGACTCCACTCCCGTTGGATTAATTTATTAATTAGTTATCAACTGCTGGGAATCCAGTGACAGCGACGGCACGGGTGGGTGGGACTGGGATTGGCTGGGAGGATCCAGATTGGGACCACTCAGGGCAGGCTGGGATGATCCAGGACAATCCTAGGACAACCTGGGCTGATCCCAGATGATTCAGGAGGATCCAAGACCACCCAGGATGGTCTGGATCACCCTGGAAAATCCGGGACCATCCGAATCTGGGACAGCCTGGAACAGGACAACTCAGGACAATCTGGATCTGGGATGAGCAGGGACAACTTGGGACCATCTGAAACAACCTGGGATAAACCCAGTTGGACCATCCTGGACAATCCAGGACCACCCAGATCTAGGATGACCCAGGAGCTCCGGTGGCTGGGGCAGCGCTGGTTCCAGTATAAATATGGACGAGGTTGGACGTGGTTTTTTTTTGATTTTCAGGATTTTGGAAAGTCTTGCATCACTGCCGTTGGAGCTACAGGGGAGAACAGGGGTGGGGGGGCTCTGGGGTTCCACGGGGATTCTGGAGCTGTGGAATGTCAGGGTCAGTCATCCTCGGTGCCGCTGCCGGAACGATCCTGGAAAGGGGGGAAAAGGGGTGAGGAACTGGGGGCCAGGATGAGGAATTTGGGGAGTTCAGGATAGGATTTGGGGGTCAGGCCATGGATTTGGGGGCTTCACAGGATTTGGGACTGAGATGAGGCACTGTGGGGTTCAGCTCAACATTTAGGGTCACTCCCAAGATTTGGGGTCAGGATGAAGGATTTGGGGGTCATTCCCAGGATCTGGAGGGTTCAGCCCAGGATTGGGAGGTCAGAACAAGGGATTGAGGGGTCACTCCCAGGATTTGGGGTCAGGATGAAGGATTTGGGATCACTGCCGGGATCCAAGGTCACTCCCAGGATTTGGGGTAAGGGTGAATCCCCTGGATTTAGGGGTCTCTCTCAGAATCCAGGGTCACTACCAGGATCCAGGCCCATTCCTGGATTCCCTCACCTCCTCCTGCTCGTCCTCGCTCTCGTCGTCACTCAGGAGGGGTTTGGGGCGTCCCCCCCGCCCCCCCCGGCGCCGGCCCTTCCCACGCTCCGGAACCTTCTCCTTTCGGCCCAGACGGATCTTCACCTTCACCGAGCGGGCTGGGGGGGGATCCAGACCCTCCAAATGATCCTGACCCTCCATCCATCCATTCTCTCCCCTCCCAATCCCCTCCCCTCCCATCCACCCACCCCCCCATCCCCTTCATCCCAACGCCCACCCTCCGACTCGGATCCTTCCTCCTCTCCCTCCTCTTCCTCCTCGCTCTCCTCTCCGTCGCTTTCCTCCTCCTTTTCCACCTTCTGTCGGACACTGGTGAACACGGACTGGAGCACGATGGAATCCTCATAGATCTGGGGGGAAATGGGGCATTCTAGGTCACTTCAGGCCATCCCAAGCCATCCCAAGCTGTTCCAGGCCATTTCTGGCCATTCCCAGCCCTTCCCAGGTGCCATTCCAGGCAATTCCTGGTTATGCCAGGGGCCCTTTCCCGGTTTTCCATACCAGGGACCCCTCCAGGTTGAAGGTCTGGGCATTCTGGCACAGCAGCATCACATCCTTCTCCAGGTCGTTGAGGCTCCGGTACTTGTGGTTCCGGATCCGCTCCTGGGAGCGGGAAAAGGGGTGAAGGGGGGGCTCGGGGAGGGGGGGCGGATTCCAGTGGATCCTAACAGATCCTGGTACCTTGATCTTCTTGAAGTCCACAGGTTTCCGGATGAGCTCATAGTATTCCGGTAGCTCCTTGCGAGACGGGAGCTGGATGAAAACCTCGCTCAGCTGCCGCCCGCTGCTGCTGCGGGGGGGGGGGAAACAGGAGTGAGGGGTGGCCTTCCTCATCCTCATCCTCCCCATCCCATCCCCTCCCATCCCACCCCATTCCCTCTGATCTTCATCCTCTCATTGTGTCATCCATGGGAACGTGCCTCCCTGGGAATGGCCGGGAACCCCCCACAGCACCTGGCCCCCCTCACCTGTCCTTGTACTTGATGACGGCATCCACGATTTTCCGCATTTTCCGGGTCAGGGGGGGTGGATTTGGGGACAGTTTTTCAGCTGGGGGCCGCCCTCGCTTCTTCTGCTTCCGGCTCTCCTCATCCTTGTCCCGGCTCCGGGCGCTTGGGGGGGGCCCCGCGGGGCCCTCGGGCTCCCGCTTCCGCTTCCGTGAGGATTTCTTCTGCCGGACTTCCTCCTCGATCTCCTCCAGCGTCCCCTCCTCGATGGCCTGCGGGGAACGGGGATGGGGATCCCACAGGGATGAGGCAGGCCCACAGGGACTGGGGAGTCCTGGAAAGATGGGGATTTCCAAAGGGACCAGGGCTCTCATTTCCAAGGACCCTTGGGGTGTTTTTCTGGGAGCTGTGGGCCTTTTCCGAGACCCACAGGCATTTTCTGGAATCTGGAGGAGCTTTCCAGGCCTCACAGATGTTTTCTGGGACCCACTGGGATTTTTCGGGGATCTGTGGGCCTTTCCCTGGGACTTGAGGGCATTTTCTGGGGACCTGTGAGTGTTTCCCCAGGGACCCTGGACCCTTCCCAGCCTCCACAGGCGCCCTCCCAGCCCTCTGGGCGGATCCACCCTGGGAATACCTTGAGCCATTGTTTTTCCGTGAGGGAATCACTGTAATCCACTTCCTTGCGATGCCGGGAGCCGCGGCCGAACATCTTCTCCTCCTCTTCCTCGCAGGTGAGCCGCTCCACCTCGGCGTCGTCCTTCAGGATCCAGGACGGGAGCTCGTCCTCCTCCATCAGCCGCGGCTTCCGCTTGGGATTCCGCGCCTCCTCCCGCCGCCGGTCCAGGTCCATGCGCTGCCGGAACAGGAACGGTCACAGGAGATCCAGGCAGGGGTCCCGGGGGTCAGACAGGGATGAGGGATGGATCCAAACGGGGATTTTGAGGGAGTCAGGGGGATCTGAGGTGGGATGGGATGGAGGAGCCACACCCAGAGCCAGAGGCTGCTTTGGGAAAACGTTTCAGGAGTTGAAGAAAGCAACTCCGGGAAACCAAACTACAACTGCAGGAGTTTCAGGAACTGGGGCAGGTTTGGGAACTGCAGGAACCACACCATGAGCTGCAACTGGGAGCTGGAGGAGCCACACTGGGAGCTGGGGGTCTTTGGGGAACTGGGAATGATCTGGGAACTCCCAGAGGAATTCTGGGAGCAGCACAGGCTGCACGGCCAAAGCATCGGGGAGAGTTTTGGGAACTGAGAAGTTTGGGGAGTGGGGAGTTCTGGGAATTGGGGGTGCTTTGGGTACCGGGAGAGCTTTGGGAAATTGGGAGTGTTCTGGGAGTCACCGGCCTCCCTGTCCTACTTCTCTGTCCAGGTACAGCATTGCTGGCATTTTGGGCAGGGACACTCCCTGCGCACTGGGACAGGGTCCCAAGGGGGTCCTCACATCGGGAATGGCGCTGGCACCGTGGGGCTGCTGTGCTAGGACGTACTCCCGCTCTCCACCCCCCTCCCTTCCCTGGGCTGTGGGAATTTTGGGTGGGAAAAGGGCTTTTTCCACACTCTCTGCCACGCCTCCTCCTCCTGGGGCTCCTGAGCTCCTGCCCTCCTTCATCCTCTTCCTCTCGTCCCTCCCCCTTCTCTCCTTCCTCCTCCTGCTCATGGATACCTCAGTTCCCCACCCTTCTCTTCCTCCCTCACGGAGACCCCAAAGCCCTCTTCCTACTCCTCTTCCTCCTCACAAGATCCTCCTCCTCTCATTTCCTGCTCCTCCTCCTCCTCTTCCCCTTGCTCCTTCTTCCTCCTCCTTTTGATACCTTTCCCCATTTCCTCCTCTCCTTGCTCCTCCTCTTCCTTGGGAGATCCTCCTCCTCCCATCCTATCCTTCCACCCTCTCCCCCTCCCCTTCCTCACCATGAACAAGTCGAACTCCTCCTCGTGCCGGGCAATCATCTGATTCACGGTCTCGTCATCGGGCACCTCATCTTCCTCCTGGGAAAACCCAAATCCAGGCATTCAGCTGCTGCCCCCGGCGCCTCTGGCGCGGCCCCCCCAAGACCCCTCCGACGCTCGTTGGCTTCCCACGGATCGGGGACCTTCCTCAGGGTTTGGGGGCCTTGCGCTCCCCTTTGGATCTTTCGCTGTCGTTTGACCCCGTTTTGGGGTACTTCAGGCTCGTTTTGGTCATTTTGGGGCGGTTTCAATGGTTTTTTTTGCTTGTTTTTGGGCGGTTTCAGCGTGTTTTGCTTGTTTTTTGGGCCGTTCCTGTGGTTTTGCTCATTTTGGGGTGTTTTAATATCTATTTGCCCACTTTTTGGTACTTAGCTCATTTCAGGGTGGTTCTAGCTCAGTTTGGGACATTTTTAGCTGGCTTTTCGATGTTTCTGTGTTGTTGTCCCTCATCTTTGGGTGGTTTCAACTTGCTTTTCGCTGTTTTCAGGGTGGTTTTAGGCGGTTTTTAGTTCATTTTTTGGGGGGGTGATTTTCTTTTGAAAGTTTTCTCATTTTTAGGCATTTTTATTCATTTTTGCTTTCAGCTCATTTTGGCTTTCAGGCAGTCTCTTCTCATTTTTGGCTCTATTCAGGTACTTTTAAAGTTGTTATGGCTGTTTTTGTGCTGTCTTTAGCTCATTTGGCCTGGTTTTGGGCCAGTCTGTCTCACCTTTGGCCCTTTCAGGCCAGTTTTAATTCACTTTTGGAACTTTCAGGCCAGTTTTAACTCACTTTTGGGCCTTTCTGGCAGGTTTTAACTCACTTTTGGATCTTTCAGGCTGACTTGAACTTGTTTTGGGCTGTTTTCAGGCTGGTTCTAACTAATTTTTAGCACTTTTAGGCTCATTTTCATTCCCTTCTGGCACTTTCAGGCCAGTTTTAACTCATTTTTGGCTGTTTCCAGGCTGTTTGTTCCTCAGTTTTGGCACTCTCAAACCATTTTAATCTTACTTTTGGCACTTTCAGGCCAGTTCTAAGCAATTTTTGGCTTTTTCAGGCTGTTACCATTTCATTTTTGCCGTTTTCAGGCCTAACTCACTTTTGGCTGTTTCAGGCCCTTTAAATATCAATTCTAGCACTTTCAGGCCATTTTAATCTCACTTTTGGCCCTTCCAAGCCATTTCAATCTCATTTCTTGCTCTTCCCAGCCCGTTTCTCTCTGGGTTCTGTCCCTCCCTGACCGGCTGGGGCTCCTCGTGGGCCGATCCCTGCCTGTGGCGCGGCGGTGCCGGGCAGTGCTGGCGGGAGGATTGAATGGGCAGTGGAGACTGAACGACCCCGCTCACCTTTAGAGGTGCTTCCTCCGACTCAGCGCCCAGGCACAGGGAGGAGGCAGCGTGGGGGAAGCTGCCACTGCCCGCGCTCTGTCTGCTCTGTGGATAAACACAGGGATTCAGTCTCCAGGGCTGTCAATCCGGCGCCTTTGTTCCCGACGCTACTCCCAAAAAATTCCAAACAAGCCGCCATGCTCCTGCTCTGGGGTTGGTTTGTTGGTTTTTCTTTTTTCTTTTTTTTTTTTTTTTTTTTTTCCTCCTTCTCTTCTCTCTGTCTCCTGACCCCCGAATTCCCACGGGAACTCCGCTCCGGCCCTCACCTCATCCTGCTCCTCGTGCTCCAGGATGGCCTGAAGGAACGCCCGTCGCTCGTGGCTGGAGGATTTCTGGTCGAACATTCCGGCCTGGATCACCTTCTGGTCCACGTTGAGCTTGTACTTGGCGGCCGCCAGGATCTTCTCCTCCACGCTGTTGACGGTGCAGAGCCGGAGCACGCGGACCTCGTTCTGCTGCCCGATGCGGTGGGCCCGGTCCTGGGCCTGCAGGTCCTGGGGGAAGGGGCAGTGATAGCACCGGGCTCCCAAAAAATCCCACTTTTGTCCTCAAAATCCACAGGGGGAGGTGTGGGATGAGGCCTGAGGGCGTTCAGGGATTCCCAACAATGACTGGGACACCAGGACTCTGTAAGTCCTGTGGGACGGGGCCACGTTGACCAAAGGGTCCCAAAACCCCTGGTTGTGTCCTCAAAATCTGCAGGGATTCCCAAGGCTAATGGGGATGTGGCAATGGGATCACCAGGACTATGTAAGTCCTGTGGGACAGGGCAAGTGTTGCAAGAGGAGTGCCAAACATCCCACTTTTGTCCTCAAAATCCACGGGGAAGATGTGGGATGAGCCCTGAGGGAGCTCAGGGATCCGAGGGATCACAGGGATTCAGTAATGGGATCATGGAGGTCCTGTGGGAAGGGGCAGCATCAGCCAAGAAGTGCTAAACTCCACTTTTAGCCTTAATGAGGAAAACAGGGGATACACCCCAAGGGGTCTCAAAGATTCCTAAGGATTATGAGAATTTGGGTAATGGGATTCTTGGGACCATGTAGGTCCTGGAGGAAATGGCCACACTGGCCAAGAGGTACCAAAACCACTGGTTTTAACCACAAATAGACCATGGGAGAGACGTGGGATGCACCATGAGGGGTTCAGGGTTCCCCCCATGGATTATGGGATTTTGGGTAACAGGATCGCCAGGATCCCAGGAACAGGATTCCTGTGGGAAAGAGCAGCGTTAGATGAGGGGTCCCAAAAATCCCATTTTTATCTTCAAAGACACGGGATATGCCCCCTGCAATCCCAGAGGATTATGGCGATTCCAGAATGGGATCATTGGTTGCTCTCTCCTTCAGAGACAGCGGATGTGGGGAAAACCCAGCCACACCACTGGGATTTGGGGGTGGCTCTCCAGGACAGCACCGGTGGGTCTTGGAGAATGATGGAATTCCAACTGCGTGTCTCCTCTTTGGGTCAGTTGGTTTCGGGGCTGGTTCACTGAGTTTTGGGTCAGTCGGTTGATCTGGGGTCATTGGATTTTGGGTTGCTCTTCGGGTCAGTTGGTTTTTAGGTCAATCAGTCGGTTTCAGGTTGGTCAGTCAGGTTTTGTGTCAATCAGTCAGGTTTTGGGTCGGTCACTTGGGTTTTGGGTTGATTTTTGTGTCATTCAGTGGTTTTTTGGGTCAATTGGTTTTGGGTTGATTTTCAGGTCAATGGATTGGGGTTTGGGTTGTTTTTTGGATCAGTGGGCCAATTTCTAAGTTGATTTTTGGGCCAATTTTCAATTCTGTGGATCCATTTCAGGGCTGATCTCCGGGCGGGTGGGTCCTGGCCATACCTGGTGCGGGTTCCAGTCGCTGTCGAAGATGATGACCGTGTCGGCCGACTGGAGGTTGAGGCCCAGCCCCCCGGCCCGCGTGCTCAGCAGGAAGATGAAGTACTCAGAGCCTGGCTCATTGAACGTCTTCAGCAACATCCCTCGGTCCTCTGCCTTCGTGGTCCCTGGAATTCCACACGGGCATCACTCCCGCCCCCTGGCACCAGAGTCAGGGGTGCTGGGGGGTCCGGAGGGTGGTTTCATTGGGAATGGGGAGCCCTTTCCCCCCGGGAGGGGGGTCCTGTGAAAGATTGGGCTGATTTTGGTAGAAAAATAGGAAAAAGGGGTGGATCCCACTCTGGGGTGGGGCAGGAGGTCTTCCAGGAGTTGGGATTGCAGCGGCCGGAATTATGGCAGCATTGAGGCCATTTTGGGCCTGTTTTCAGGGATACGTGGGGGCCACAGGTCACATTTTGTGCTCAAAGCCCAGAACTCAATTCTTAATCCATGTGTATTTTAGAATCACGGAATGATTTGGGTTGGAAGGAACTTTAAAGCCTATCCTGTTGCAACTCAACCCTGCAATCCGACCTATTAATCCACATTTATTTTAGTAACATGGGAGTCCCCAAGGGCCCTCCCCCAACCCAACGGGATCCCAGGATTAATCAGGAGATCAGCTGCAATAAATGGGAAAAACAGCAGCAGGCAATGAGGACATGATGCCTCAATATCAATCTTTGACATCTTGAGATCGATATTGACACCAGTATTTGACATCTTGACATCAATCTTCTATAACTCGGTATCGATCTTTGATATATTGATATAATCTTCGATATCTTGTTACCAAACTTAAAAAGTATTTATATCAATCTCTGATATCTTGGTATCAGTCTTGATAAAAACCTTGATATCGATCTCTCTATTAGTATCTCAGTATCAATGTCTCAATATACATTGTGTGATCTGGATATCAAGGTATTGACCCTGATATCTTGGTATCAGTCTTGATGTCTTTGATGTTGATCTTGATATAAACCTCGATATCAATCTCACTATCGATGTCTCAATATCAATGTCTTGATCTTGATCACATGATCTGGATATCAAGACATCGACCTTTATATCTTTATTGGTATATTATCTCACTTTCTCCCTTGATATCTATTTTGACAGATTGAGATTTATCTCAGTATCTTCACATCTACTTTGGTATCTTTACTTAGAGATTTATCTTTGTATCTTGATGGTTTTGTATTTTTCTATCTTGATATTCCTCAATACCTTTCTGTCCAGCCCAGTTATCTTTATTTCTTTAGATCTTGATATCTTTCTTGATGTCTTGACCTTGAGCTCCACTTTGAGAAGGGCACTCACTGTTCCCCCACCCCCACGGGGCAACTCACCATCCAGCCTGAGGTATTTGAAGCCGCGGTAAGCGAAATAGTCCTCCATGATGGTCATCAGGGAGGTCATCTGGCAGAAGAGCAGCACCTTGTGGTTGGTGGCCCGGAGCTTGGGCAGGATCCGGTCCAGGAGCTCAAACTTCCCGGAGGCACGGTATAAATCCAGCCTGGGATGGATAAAAACAGGAACGATCAGAGGAAAGCCGGGATTTGAGGCCGAAAATGTGGTGTCTCGCCCTTGCTGGGATCATCTGGCTTCCGCAGGGTGGGGGTAGTCCATCCTCCACCCCTAGAAACCGCTTGAGTTTGTAAATTCACAAATTTCTCCACTGGTAATCCCAAAATTCCTGACTCACCCCTGCACGATCCCGCCCGTGAACCCCAAGTGCTCCGAGAAGGATTCCTGAAATTGGGAGGAGAAATAGTGTCAGAAAGCAGCAGAAATCAATCAAAAAAAATCTAGAGCTGCCCTAAAGAGCCAAGCCCTGCTCCCCCGGCCAATTCCCTCGGAAGCTAGCGAGGGAATGGATCGGTTGGGTGGAAAACAGAGCGATGGAAGGTGGGTGGGCCTGATGCCCTGATTTGGTTCATCCTCGTTGGGTTTAGCTCTGATTTGGTTTATCCCTCTTTGGGTTTATCCCCGGTTTTGGTGGGTTTATCTCTTTCTTTGGTTCATCCCTGGCTTTCCTGGCTCTAACTCTATTGGCTTTATGCCCCTTTGGGTTCACCCCCCTGGATTTATCCCCATTTCCACATGTCGGCCCCACCTCGATGTGCTGGAACATGTAGGGGTGGTTGCAGATCTTGCGCAGCTGCATGATCGTGTTCATCAGCGTCTTCGTGCCACCTTTCCCCTGCCAGGAACCATCCGGGAGGTTAAAAGCCCAGGTTAATGCTGGGTTCCATCTTTATCTGCCAGTGCAGCGTCCCCAGGAATGTTTGGGAACGTCAACTGGGAGTTCACAGCCCCAGAAAGGGGGCTCTGAAACATTAAAATAAATTCAAGGTTTTAAGAAACCTCCAAGTCCCCTTGAGGCAAGGCTGCTCCTACTTGGCTGTTTTGGGGGAATGGAGCTGAAAAATGGAATTTCCCACCTCCAGCTTTTAGCTGGGACCAAAGCGTCTCTTTCTGATTATTTTGTGGCTTTATTCTCCTCGCAGACCTGCTGATGGCTACGAGAAGCCTCCACGGATCACCCAAACACATTGGGGGCCCAAGCTCAGCCCAGCCCGTAATGGAAATAAACCCGCCTCCACTCAGCATTCCCAGCACCGATTCCCCAAATCCAGACCTTCTTGTCCTTCTCGGAGCCGTCAGTGAGGAGGACACCCTTGGCCTGCATGTGCCGGTACAGGACCCGCTGCAGCGCCGACATATCGCACTTGATCACGTACTCGACCTGCCAAAAGCCAACGGGGACTCAGGCCCAGCCCCTCGGAACCCCGGACAAGGGGTCCTTCTGCTTTGGGAAGCCCCCAATTCCCAGAGGGATCACAACCCAGCCACCTGCTCAACCCAACCCATCAATGACTGCGGAGCGAGATGGAACTCTGCCTGCACATTCCGGGATGGGGGACAGCAGCACGGAGACCCCTCAGGTGTAGTCCAGGACGGGGAAGATTGGGATGGACCCCAAAACCCCACTCCGAGAACTCCAAGTCCCCAGTTCCCAGAGGGATCAACCCCACCACCTGTTCAACCCAACCCAGCAATAACTCCGGAGTGGGATGAAGCTCCAAGTGCACATCCCAGGACAGATAAGAGCAGGATGAACCCCCCAGTCATATGCTGGGATGGGGAAGGCGAGTGGACCCCCGGTATCACCTTTTCCGGTAGCTGAGCTTCCACCTCCTTCTTGAGGCGCCGGAGCAGGAAGGGCCGGAGCACCTTGTGCAGGCGGCGGATAATGAGGATCGTCTCCTCCTCATTCAGGTCCACCTGGCCAGGGAAGGGAATTGTCACCAGAAAATGGAAATTGTCACTAGAAATGGAACTGGATGGAAGCCCAACATCCCAAAACACCAGGTCCCTCTGCTCCAAGAACCCCCTGATGCCCAGTTCCTAGCAGGATCAATCCAACTGCCTGCTTGACCCAACAGCAAGTCTGGAGCGGGATGAAGCTCTGTGAGTGTATCCTGGGATGGGGAGGGCAGGAAATTGTCAGCAAGGAAGGGAACTGTGACCCAGAGAAGGGAACAGAGCCCTCAGTGGCAACACTGAGCCACATCCCACAGCTCTAGGGACGCTTCCAACCCCTCTGGAGCCATGAATGATGACACCACATCCCACCACATCCAGAGCCACTTCAAATTTCTCTAGATCCATTAAAGGCACTGATCCACATCCCAGAGCTCCAGGGACGCTTCCAGCTCCTCCCTACCCATTGACACTGACTCCAAGCCCGTCCCCACTGCCGGCAGCCCCCACCCGCTCCCGCATTTCCCCTTTCCCACACCTTCTCCCCAGTCATGGCGAAGGGCGCATTGAACCACTGCTCGAAGGTGCTGCAGCTCTTGAAGATGGTCGGGAGCAGGAAGTTGAGGAGGGCCCAGAGCTCCGGGAGCTTGTTCTGGAGCGGAGTCCCGGTGAGGAGCAGCCGCCGCGGGGCCACATAGTGGGTGTTGAGCACCTGCGTCAGTTTGCAGTGGTGGTTCTTCATCCGGTGCCCCTCGTCCACGATCATGTACTTCCAGCGGATCTGTGGGAGTGGGAAGGGCAGGGATGGTGGGAACTGGGGGGTAGGGATGTGCCCAGAGTAGCGCGTGATGGCTCGGTGATGCCGGAGCAGCTCAAAAAGGCTCTGAGAGGGGAATATACCGGGAGGGTCCCCCCACACCGGGATGGGAATCCAGGTGATTCACACCAGGATGGGAATCCAGGGGATCTCTGCCAGGATGGTGGATCCCAGCTCCACTGAGGAGGAGGCCCTAATCCCTCAATTCCAGAATGTGGGATCTGGAGCATTATCTGAATGTTGTTCCATCAGCACAACTGCTCCATCCCACTTATTCTCCCCCCACGGTCACGGATCTGAACCACTCGGCAACGAGGGTCTCGTAGGGATCCAATTAATATTAATTATTCAGGGAATTTTTCATGAAGCGAGAACCACATATCCACTGGATCATGGGATACATTGCCAAAAACTGGGAGCAGGAGCAGGAATTCCACCTCAGCTTTGGCCACCGAGGGGGAGTAGCTCCTGTGGGAGCTCCAGGGAATAAAATACCAGGATTTGGGGATAAAAAAGACAGGGATTTTCCTGTTTGCACCATCCCTGAGCCCGGTGAGATTGGGAAAACCTCAGAGTCCAGTGCTTCCTGGCCTCACCTTGGCCAGGATGTGCTTATCCTTGATGATGTACTCGTATGTTGTAAGCAAGACGTTGAATTTTCCGCTCCGGAGCTGCGGGACAAAGGCGCGTCGTGCCGCCGGAGAGCCCTGGAGGGAGAATTCCAACCGGTAATGTCAGGCCAGAAGGGAATTCCCAGGAGAGGGCTGTTATCCACAGGGAACAGCAAAGTGAGGAGGTTTGGGGGGTTCCTGCTTGCTGAGGAACAACTAAAAATGGGATTTCATAGATTTGGAGCTGGGATGCAGCGTGGCTTCCTCGGGATAGCAGTAACAGAGCAGGAAGAGGAAAAGGGAAGCTGGAATCCAAGGAACGTGGCGCTTACCTTGTAGGAGACCTTGACCACGGAAGGAGCCCATTTGTCGAACTCGTAGGCCCAGTTGGACAAAGTCCTGGGGGGAAAGACACAGAAAGGGTGGGAATCTGGGAATGTGGGGCTGGAGCGGCGGCTGGGTGAGGTTTTTCAGGCGCTCCAGCACTCACGAGAGTGGGACGATGATGAGGAACGGGCCATTGATCCGCTTATGCTCCATGAGGTATGTGATGAGGGCGATGGTCTGGATGGTTTTCCCCAATCCCATCTCGTCTGCCAGGATCCCGTTGAGGTTGTTGTTGTACAGGGACACAAGCCATTCCAGGCCTTTGATCTGCAGGAACGTTGGATGGGGGTTGGAATGGGGGTGGGAGAGTGGCCGGCCTCCCCCCCCCCCCCACTCCCAGCCTGGGTGCACGCAAACGAGCTGGTAATGAGGCTGGGGTAATTATTCAGAGCCAGTCCTAGGAAGTGGGATATTCCATGGATTCACACGGAACATGATGGGTTTGGCTTTCAGCAGGGAGCAAGTCCAACTCGTTATCTTGCTCCGGCTCCATCTCGTTATCCCACTCTGACTCTGGCTCATTATCCCACACCATTCCATTTATTATCCCACACCACCTCAGACTCATTATCCCTTTCCAGCTCGTTATTCCTTCCCAGCTCTGACTCCTCATCCGGTTCCTTATCCTGCTACAGCTGTTATCCCACCACAGGTGTTCATTGGATCCAGCTGCTTATCCCATCCCTGGACCACCACAGTCTCTGCTACCTCCCTTGGCACCCCCGTATTCCCGACATTCCCAGACCTGGTACTGCTTGAGGACGCCGTTGACCATCAGGGCCGACTGCTTGTCCACGCGCTCAGTCACGGCGTGAGCCACGGCGTAGTAGGACTGGAGCCCCCGCGCCAGTGCCTGCGACACCCCGTACTCATCATCCACATCCTGCTTGGCGTTCCTGCCCGGAAAACCGGGATAACGCGTCACGGCGCACCAGGGAATGGGGTCAGAGTAGGGTGGGAGGGAGTATGGGGAGATAAACAGGGAGAGAGGAGGAAACTTGGAGGAAAAACAGGAATAATGGAAGAGACCGTGATCTCGGGAGGGAAAAACGTGGATGAGAGTGGGGGATCCCTATTCCTCGTGGGCAGAAAAGGGAAAATAAAGGAGGAAAAGGGGAGACGATTTGCATTCTTGGGGTGAAAAAAGGGATGTTTGAAGGATGATGCTGTTGGGGGAATTCCTGGGAAGTGCCATCAATCCTGTGCAGGGTTGTTTTCCCACTGAATTTCCAGATAAAATGCCATGTCAGGGCTTGTTTTGGGAAGATTTGGAAAAAAATGGGCTTAGGGGAATGCTGCTTGTGGAACCCCGCCCCTGGGGCGGGGAAGTGAGTGGGAATGGGAAGCTGGAGCAGGAAAATGAGCTCACTCAATGATGTGTCGGGCGTCCACTTCTGAGACGTCGTCGCTGTCCGGATCCGGAATCTTCTTCTTCTCCTCCACAGGCAGCGCCGGCTGTGCCGGCTGCGGCTGCTCCTCTTCCTCCTCCTGCGGGATTCCCAGGAATTCCAGGGAAAACTGCCTCGGAACACCCTGGGAAGCACCTGCCCCCTCCCACCTGAAGCTCACAGAGATGGGAGACTCCCACAGGATCCCGCCGTTCCCTTTGGAACGGCCAAGGTGCCATGTCAGGAATATTTCAGATGAAAACTGGGATCTCCCAAAGGGAATTTCCAAGTGTTCCTGGCTGCCCAGTGCTTGTTCAACACAGAGATTCCATTTTATCCCACTATTTTCTTCAATTTTCATCTCAGTTCATCCCATTTTTTAATACTCCTTTTTCCCATTTTTTTATCCCATTTGAACTAATTTTATCCTTCTTTATCCTATTGTTTTGTCCCATTTTACGCTATAGCTTTATTCCACGTTATCCTACTATTTTGTCTCATTTTAATCCATGTTATCCTCCTGTTTCATTCCATTTTATCCCATTTTTGAGCTGCCAAACAGCCATTGCCAAGGTCAGCTCTTTGTTGTTCTTCCCAGAACGCTCCCAGTGGGAATGTGGTGGGACCCCCCTCACCTCCTCCTCCTCCTCGGAGCCGCTCTCCTCGCTGTCGGAGCGTGGAGCCACCTCGTACCTGGAGGGAAAAAATGGGGAACAGGGAATTCCAAAAGAAATTTGGCTCTGGCATTCCCAGCTCCCTGTTCCCTTCCAGCTCTTACATTCCCAGCCTCCGATTTCCTCCCAGGTCTAGCACTCCTAGCTCCCTATTCCCACTCCCAGTCCTCCACTGCCATTCTTGACTCCAGCATGTCCAGTTTCCCATTCACATTCCCAGCCCCGGCATTCTCAGCACCCCATTCCCTCCCAGCTCTGGTATTCCCACTTGCAGCATTCCCAGCCCCCCATTCCTGGCGTACCCGGGATTCATTTCCAGCCAGGCCTCAAGCTGCCCAGCCTTGGGCGCATCGGTGCCGGTGAGGATCTTCCCACTCTCCACATGGATCACCTTTACTGGGAGGTCGCTCATCTGGCTCGTCTCATCCAGCGGCTGCAGGAGAGGCCAGTGGATCGGGATTGGGAATTCTTGGCCTCAACCCCCCCGAACCCGCTGGGAAAAGCGGGGGTAAAGGGAGGATCCGGACGGACTGGGTAGGACACGGCCCGCACTCCCTGCCTTCAGTGGGCTGGAGCGGGATGATCCCTGTGGCCCCTTCCCAGCCATCCCAGGATCCGTGGGATGAGCCCGGACTCACCTCCCCATCAGGGCCGATGGCCGGAGCCTGTCCCTCGGTGTTCTCTGCCTTCTGTGGGAGAAATGGGGCAGGAGGAGAAGGAAAAGGAAGAAGAGGAGAGGAGAAGGAGGAAGGAGAAGAAAAAAAGAGGAGGAAGAGGAAGAAGAAAAGGAGAGGAAGGAGAGGAAGGATGGGAAGAAAGAAAAGGAGAGAAGGAAAGAGAAGGAGAGAAGAGAGTCAAGAGAAGGAGAGAAATAAAGGAAAGAGAAAAGAAGAGGAGGAGGAGAGCAAGAAGAGAAAGAGAAAGGATGGAGAAGAGAAAGAAGAGGAGGAAGAAAGAGAAGAAGGAGAAGAGGAAAAAGAGGAAGGAAAGAAAGGAGGAGGTGGAAGGAGAAGAAGGAGACAGGAGTCAACCTGGGCAGTACAGCCCTGGTGTTCCCTCTGTGAGCCATTCCCGGTGCCATTCCTGGAGTTTCTGCTTTCTCCCACCTTCTTCTTCTTCTTCTTTTTCTTCTCCTTGGCCACCTGGGCTGCCTTGTGCTGCCGCACAAGCTCTGTTAGGTTGGCCACGTACTCGTCTGTCTGCTGCAGCAGGTAGGCCAGGCGCTTGTCCTTCTTCTGGTCGATGAGCTTCCGGTAGCCCTCCTCATCCTCTGCCTGCCCGGGGGCGAACAACACACTTGAGATCACTTGGGAGCAGCTGGAAACACCCTGACCTCACCCCACACGTCCCCTGGTGCCCCTACTCGCCCTCAGCGAGGACAAAGATCCTGCCACATCCACCCCGATCCTGCCCCTCACATCTCTTGGCCGCCTTTTTCCCGGTATTGCGCGTCCAGCTCACCATGAGCCGGCGCATCCGTTCCTTCTCGATGCGCTCGTTCTCCTTCTTCTGCTCGCGCTCGGTGTTGGCGTGGTACGTGGCCACTGCCTTGGTCAGCTTCTGGATCTTCCCGCTCACGCTCCGGTGGTATTCCTTGAAGTCCTTGGCATGCTGCAGGATGCTGTTGAGGTATTCCTGTGGGAACAGGACACGGGCGTCAGATTGCAGGGCTTCGTGTGCGGAGACTGCACAGGAAGTTGGAGAACGGCAGAGTCGGGAGGGATTGGTGGTCATTGGAAGAGAGTAACAGGAATCAGAGGGTCCCGATGGTCTGTAGAGGGTCCCAGTGGCCAACACCAAACTCTTGGCCACCATCATCCAGAGTCAGCCTTCCCCAATCCCCCAAACCCGGTGGTTCCCTTAAAACCTCCACCCCTGCCACCTCCCTGTCCCAATTCCCAGGAACCCCCCGACCTGATGCTTCTGCCGGCGCTTCCGCTCCTGCTCGATCTTCTGCTGCTTCTCCAGCTTCTCTGTGATCCGGGCCTCGCGTAACGACTGCCGCTTGCTGCGCTTGTAGGCCTTGGCGTTGAGCGCTGTCTCCAGCGCCGTGTCCCGCCGCATGCACACCACCACCTCCTGCCGCAGCTGCAATCCCGGGAAAACCACACGGGATCAGTCCCCGGGGCAACCCCGCAGCCTCCCTGCTCCCAAATCCCAGTGATCCCGGTTCCCACCTGGCGCTGGAAGTTGAGCAGCCGCAGAGCCTTGAGCTCGATGGTTGCTTTGGTCCGCAAGTCCCCAGCCAGGGAGCCAGGAAGGTTCTCCAGCTCTTGGATGCGGTGGGCGATGCGGGCTTGGAGCCTGCGGAGGAGGGGGAGGGATTTCGGGATGAGTTCAGCTCCACTCCTGTCCTAGTTCCCCTCAGGAAGAGCATGGGAGCAGGGCGAGGGCATTGGGAAGTCGCTGCTGGAATCGTGGGATGGGTTTTGGGAACCCCCATGGGAACAAGGACACAGCAGGGCTGGAGCGTGGCCACGGAAGGGCAATGGAGCTGGGAAGGGTCAGGAAAAATCACCAAGGAAAATGTTCTCCCACTCATTCCTCTGGATCTTGGGAAGAGGAAAAATGGGATGAAGGCCGTTGGGGATGGGAGAAACCTTGGGACTCTCCAAGGAAAACGCACTCATCCCTCTGGACCTGTGGACACCAGGAAGAGGGAAAACAGGATGGGGGCATCTGGGGCCGGGAGAAGCCTTGGGAATTCCAAGGAAAATGTCCTCTTGCTCATCCAGAAGGGTCTCAAGAAGAAGGAACATGGCATGGGGGCATCTGGGAGGAACACTGGGAATTCCCAGGAGATCCAGGCGGGGCCATACCTGTACTCACGCTCCTGCAGGATCTCAACGGGGTCGAGGCCGCGGGGTTTCTGGATGGGGGTGATCCGGTTCTGTTTGGGATGGATCGGGAGTGCAGGCGGCGCCGGCTGCCCCGGAGAGGGTGGGGGGGGCCCAGGGGATGCCGGGGGCACGGCCGGGGGCACGGGGGAGGGGCGGCCGGCAGGGGGGGGTGGCAGCAGCTTCTGGGGGGCCCCGCCTGGAGCCGCCGCCGACAGTGGCCCTGCAGGAACAGGTAGCCTGGGAATACTGGCCCGGGGACAGGCGCAGCAGCTTCCCAGGGGATGTGGATCTCGAGTCCCACAAAAAAATCTAATCAGTTGGTCACAAATGAAGTTAAATTCCCCAAAAACGTGAATATCTGGCTTGGAATGAGCTTGTGGACAAATTGCAGAGATTTAATGGGAAATTCATCCCAATTCCCCCCAAAACTCCAATTATTTACCTGGAAATTAGCCCTAAATCCCCCAAAAGGTCCAATTATTTGGCTAGAAATCAGCCCCAAATCCCCCCAAACTCATGTTGTTTACCTGAAAATTAACCACAGTTCCTTAAAAAACCCCAAATATCTGTCTCAGAATGAGCACACGGATCCCTGGGAAGCTCCAGTGTGGAACTTAAACCAGCCATTCACAGAACTCCAGCCCCAGTTTCAGGGGTTTAACCAGGAACTTCCTTCCATTCCCACACCCCAGAGCATCCCTTGCTCAAGATCTGGGATGAATTCCCAGAATTTTTGGGATCCCGGTCTTACCTTCTGGCCAGGGCTTGGGTGGCCCCCCAGGGGGCTGTCCTGGCATGCCGGGGGGAACTCCTGAGGGTCCAGGTGGGGGCATGTTGGGCCCCCCTATTCCTAGAATTTCCCAAAAATTGGGCAGAAAAGGGAAAAAAGAGAGGCAAATCCCATGAGGATGGTGACTCCTGGGGGAGATTCCCAGCAGGAAGGTTGGTCTGCTCTGGCCGAAGATGAGGACCTGCAGGTACAGCCCCCTTTCCTCTGAACTGCCAGAGTCCGGACGGATCCCAAATCCCAGCCTCCGGAACGCCCACAGACACGGACGGGAGAAGAGCAAGAAACCCAAATTGGGGGATACTGGGTCAACCTGGGACCTAACGCTTCCTGTGGATTATCCAGGATGGAACGGGATGAGGTCCCTTCCCACAGATCCCTTGGGAAAGAAAGGGACGAGCTCTCCATGAATATCCCAGGACAAGCTCCCCCGGATCTCCCAGGATAACGCGAGATGAAATGGGACGAGCTCCCCACAGATCCCTTGGGACGGAACGGGACGAGCTCCCCACAGATCCCTTGGGACGGAATGGGACGAGCTCCCCACAGATCCCTTGGGACGGAACGGGACAAGCTCCCCACAGATCCCTAGGACGGAATGGGACGAGCTCCCCACAGATCCCTAGGACGGAATGGGACGAGCGCCCCTCGGATCCCTAGGACGGAATGGGACGAGCTCCCCACAGATCCCTTGGGACAGAACGGGACAAGCTCCCCACAGATCCCTAGGACGGAATGGGACGAGCTCCCCACAGATCCCTCGGGACGGAACGGGATGAGCGCCCCTCGGATCCCCCAGGACACGACCGGACAGATGCTCCCAGGCCCCCATTTCCCCCCAGCCCCTCCTCACCGTGAGGTCTGGAATACCCAGGCGGCGCTGGCCCTGCTCCGGGCGCTTGTCCCGGGCCCTGCGCGGTGCCGGCGGGCGGAGGTAGAGCAGGAATCTGTGGCTGCATCCCGGGCAGGGGCCGCTTTCCCTGGACGGCAACCTGGAGGTGCTCCGGGAGCGGCTGCCCCCGCGCCAGCAGCTTGTAGGCCATGATCTGGGCGCGGAGCTGGTGCAGCTGAGCCGCGTTGAACGGGGACGGGCCCCGGCCCAGTGCCGGCGAGTCCGAGCCGGAGCCATCCAGCGCCGCGCCAGAGCCGCCTGCAGAGCCGCCGGAGGGGCCGTTGGATGGCACTGGGCTGGAGGCGTGCTCCGAACCGCCGAGAGGAGATGGATAACCTGGTGGGGAAAAGAGGGATGCGCTTGGGAGCGGTGCAAGGGGCTGAATTCCAAACCAAAATGAAAGATTTACAGCTGGAATTCCCAGAGAGCGATGTCTGCCCTCAAAATTAAGGATTGCCACCCTAAACCCCACAGGATTTCACCGTTCCTCCCCCAAAATCCAGCACGTAGACCCAGCAATCCCCCGGAGAGCTGCTGGAATCCAGGACTTTTGCCCCGGCATCCAGGATGGAATCCCGGAAGGATGAAACCCCCCCCACAAATCCGGGATTTGGACACGGCTTCCCCCACTCCCCCCGTCACGCTTCTTCCCATGCTCCCAACCTTGGGAATGCTGATCCATGGGGCTGGGGGGGGGCCCCATCCCCGTGTGCCCCCCCGGCCGCATTCCCATTCCCTTCATCTGCCCGTAGCGCGGATCCTCTGACATTCCCTTCTCGTGCATCGGATCCAGGGGCTGCAGGAGGGAAACATCCCAGGAAATCAGACACTGGCACAACATTCCTGGACAAAATCCCGACGCTCCCAACCCACCCCACCTGCAGAACTCCCAAGAATTGGAGCTGGAGCTCCGTTTCATTATTCCCGGAGATGCCGGATTCCAACTGCTCCGGCTACGAAAATCCTTCCCGCAGCACAATTTCCTGGATTTTTTAATTAAAAACCCCATGGATTACAGGCAAGGAACTGTCGTTAAATCCCTAAATCCAGGAGGAGAAACCTCTCAATTAATGAGTTAATTAATGGGGCCGGGGCAGGGGATTTTCCCATTTCTGAGGTTTTTTGGTGCATTTTTGGAACGGGAGAGTCCAGGACAGATTTGGGGGGGATGGGGGTGAAATAAATTGGGAAAGGAGAGAAGAAACAGGAATGGGAAGGGGCTGCAGGTGCAGCTCATGGATTTTAATTAAATCCCTTAATTATTCTCCTCTTCCCATCTCCTTCCGCTGCTGGAGGAGGAAAATGGATCATTCCGGCACTGGGAATTCACAGAGGCAATGAGGTCCAGGGGACACATGGATCAGGATAAATCCCCCGGCCACGCCCGAGGGTTTCTGAGGCCCGGAACGCTGGGATGCGTCACCTTGTGCAGGGGGTGGATGGTGTCCGGGGCGTATCCTGGCGCCGGCAGCGCGTGTCCCGAGTGTCCGGACCCGGGCGAAGGGCCGGGAGAGGGGCCCAGCATGGATCCCGGGGAGGGGCCGGGACCGGGAGAGGGGCCGGGCCGGGGGGTCCCTCCCAGCGGAGGCTCCGGAGTCGCCATCTCACATCCGGAGCTGGGAACGGGCGCCTGGAGCTGCACCTGGAACAGGGGATCCGGGTTAATTTTGGGAATGAACTGAGGGAGCACCAGGTGGGAAACGCCCTTCCCAATGCACGATCAAGGAATGAGCAGGAAACCCTCTCCCTGGTCCATGCTCAGGCACGAGGAATATTCACTTCCCAATCCATCCTTGAGGCAGTTGGAACAGGAAATCAGCTTCCAAATATGTTAACAAGGAATAAGCAGCAAGAATTCCCTCCCAAATCCAGCATTTGGGAACAAACAACGGGAATCCCATTCCCAATCCATCCTTGAAGCAGGAGGGCTGGGAAATCTGCTTCCTAAACCATCACGGAGGGATGAGGGATAGGAACCCCCCTTCCCGATCCACCACCAAGATCTTAAGAAAAAGGGAATCCCCTTCCCAATCCATTGCTGAGGAATGAGGAACATGGAATCTGCTTCCGAGTCCATCATCAAGGAATGAGGAATGGGAACGCCCTGTCCCGATCCATCTCAGAGGGCTGTGGAGGGAAAAGCGCCGCTCCTGCGCAAGATCTGGGAATTTCCAGTCATTCAGAAGGGCTGCAAAGAGTCGGGACACTCATCCCAATTTGGGGTCGGTTGGAATGGGCTCACTGGGATGCTGGGAAGCCACGTCCACCCTCCAGTCCCAAAGAGGGAGAGATTCCACCTAAAGCCACTGGAATTCTTATGGGAGACACTCCTTTTCCAGGCAAATCCCTTCTCTTTCTAAGGAAAAAACTCCTTTTCCAGAAAAAAATCCCTTTTCCCAGGCAAACCCTTGTTTTTCCCATGCAAATCCCTCCTTATCCAAAGCAAGTTCCTCCCTTTTCCAGGCAAAACCCAGAGTAGGTTTTCCTGGAAAAAATCCTCCTTTTCCAGAAGGAAAAAAACCCACCAAACTTTCCAAGCAAAATGCTCATTTTTCCAGGCAAAACCCCATGAATGCTCCAGAGCAGCACTGAACCCACGGATTTAGTAATTCCAGGACCTGTGGGTCAGGAAAAGCTCACACAAACTTCCACGTTCCTGCTCGTTTCCTGCTGGAAAACCTAGATTGCAGCACCAGGGCAGCGATTCCCAGGACATGGAGCAGTCGCGGCCAGTGGTGGGAAATCCCCAAAACCCATCAGGAAACTTCCGTGGCGGCGCCTGGAAGCTCCTTCATTTTTAAAAATGTGTTTTCCTGGGATGCTGCTGCTCCCCAAGCAACTTCCCGAGGATCTGTGCACATCCCTGGCCTCCCCCAGAAACTTTTTTGGCTTAAAATTCTCAGATTTAAAGGAAGGAAAGTTCAACACCCACAGAATTCCAGGATTGGGGGACTGCTGCCTGGGAATCACCATTCCGAGGGTTCCGACACTCCCCGGAACAATGGGAAATGAGCTCAAACAAGCGAGATCGTTTTCCCTGATTTTCCCTACTCGGGTTGTGCCAGCACCAGGAAAACCCAGATTTCCCAGCACCTGCTTCCCCCTACATGGAGGGATTGATCCCAATTTAAGTCATTCCAGCCCTTGGGAATCTTCCCTCCTCCCAGGGGCAGAGCCGTTCCCGTCCCCTCTTCTGACAAGGAAACAGCGATTGACAAAGCGCTTTTCCAGGAAAGAGAGGGATTGATTCCTGCTGGATCCGGCAGGAGCTCATCCCGGCACGGCTTTCCCAGGAAAACCACCGCCATTCCAGGGATACTAGGGAATGAATCTTTAATTAAGCTCCATTCCTGCTCTTTTCCAGCCCTAGCACCACCACTCCCTCCCACCCACAGGAATTTTATGCCTGATTCCAGGGAAATCTGTCATTTCCAAGGAAAATATTCCCGAGGGACGTCACTTCCCAGATCCTGGGGGGGGGGGGGGTTCCCAAAATTCTGGCACCCACCTACAGGCACGGGAGTCTTCGATGCCTCTGGAGGGACGAGCTCCTAACGCCGGGCTGGAGGGTAAACCGGGACTTAATCTGGAATTAAGTTGGGAACGTCATTATCGGGCAGCACCGGAGCACTAACAGAGCACAAGACTCCTAAAAAATGGCGATTTCCTCATGGATGAGCCCAATTTGGTGGATTTTTAGGCAATTTGCCGACTCCCAGCGAGGAAACACTACAAAAGCCATTAAAAAAATTGCACTTAATTACTCCTGGAGGCAGCGGATTCCACCTGCTCCAGCCACAAAAATCATTCCCGCAGCACAGTTTGATTTTTCTTGGACTGTTTCATTAAAACCCCCCCTGGATTACAGGCAAGGAATTGTCATTAAATCCTGAAATCCAGAAAAGAAACCCTTGGATTAATGAATCAATTAATGGGGTTGCCAGGGGGCAGATTTTCCCATTCCTGAGGTTTTTCAGCCCATTTTTGGAGCAGGAGAGTCTGGGAGGGATTTAGCAGGGGTGGAAAAGAAGTCGGGAAGGGGAAGAGGAAATATGAACGGGCTGCGGGTGCAGCTTCTTAATTCTAATTAAATCCCTTGATTATCCTCCTCTTCCCATCTTCATCCACCTCTGGAGGAGGAAAACGGGTAATTCCGGCAGCGGGAATTTGCGGAGGTGAAAAGGGGGGGGATAAATGATTCAGGATAAATCTCCCCCTTCCAAAATCGGGGGTCCTGCTGCGACCCGTATCCCCCCCGGTCTCTTCCAGGAAGGGGCCAAACTCCCAGCGGGAAACGAGGGAGCTTATCCGCGGGGCCTCGAGAACCGCGTGATCCCCCCTCCCCCCCCACCCTCAAAACCGGGGGAAAATCGGGTAATTTGGGGGCGAGGAGGGAAGATGGGAAAGGATGGGGAAAAGGGGTGGAAAAACCAGGATTCCCAAAACCAGCGGGGCCGGGCGTGATCCCACATAACTGGGAGGGGTCTCGGTTGGGGGGGGCGGGATAAGCCCCCTGGGATCAGAAGGATTGGGGGGGTGGGGGGTTGGTGTCCTCGGGAAGGACAAAGACGGACACGGCCCGGGAGGATTTGGGGGGGGTGGGGAAGGGAAATATGGGGGAGCATAGTAGGATAAGGGGGGGAAAGGGGGAAACGGGGGAGGAAAATGGGGAAGGATATAGGGAATCTGGAAAAAGCCGATACAGGGAGAAACCAGGGGGATATGGAGGAGGGAAAACGGGGGAATATATGGGATGGGAAAAGGGGGATATGGGGAAGCTGAAAAAGGGGAGGATGCTGAGGGGGCTGAAGTGGGTGACCGATCCTGTGAGGAGGGGGATCCCCAAGGCCGCCCACCCCCGGGCTGAGGTCGCCGCCGGTCCCGAACAAAGGGCCCGTGACCCTCGCGGGCCGCCGTACCCGCCCCGCGCCCCCCGCCCGGCCTTACCGGGGCCGGGGCCCTTCCCGGGGCCCTTCCCGGGGCTCATCCCGACCCGATCCCGGCGCGATCCCGATCCCGGTCCCGGCGGGGGAACAAAGGAGCCGCCGGAGCCGCCGCCGCCGCCTCAGGGAGCGCCGGGCCCGCGCCTGCGCGCCCCACCCCGCGCCGGGCCCCGTCCACCGCGAGCACTCAGCCAATGGCGCGGCGCCCCAGCGCCAGCGCTACCAATGAGCGGCGAGCAGAGGGGCGCGCGCGCGGCGGCCCCGCCCGCCCCCCCCCAGCGAAAGTAGCCAATGGGAGCGCGGCGAGCTGCCCCCGTGGAGGGAAAGGGGGGGGGAAGGAGGCGAGGCCGCGCCCACCCGCGACGCGACAGCCAATGGGAGACGCGTTCGCCGATTTTCCCCGCCCCCGCCTTGCCCGAGCTGTCAGTCACCGGCCCTCGCAGCCATTCAGCGCGGCACTCTCCCTCCGCGGCCAATGAGAAGGCGAGGAAGGCATCGGGGAGGCGGGGTCAGCGGCGGGTGGGGCACGCGCGTGCGCGGAGCGCGCGGCACTGCGGCGGGGGGGAGGGGCGGGGGGGGAGGGACACGAGGGGTCCTCGGGATGGGGGCGGAAAAGGGGGGGGGGGAGGGTCCGCAGGATTCCCACCGTTTGGGGTGGAAAACCCCTGAATGAATAAAATTCCCCCAATTGGAGCCATAAATGGACATCGGTTCCCTAATTGGTCTCCTATTTCGGGATAACTTTAATGGGTTATAAATGAGAATTAACGAAATCCCGGGTTTGGGAGAAGAGGGGGGTGACTCCGTTTATGGCTCTAGTGTCGCCATTTACATGTCCTGGGATCAGTCACCCCCTAATTTTTGGGATAGATCCACTGGAATTAGGCCAACTTGATTTATAAACTGAACTCTGAGTTACACCAGGATTTGGGAGGTCCCGAGTCGGGGGAAGGGTGAGATGGGGGGGGTTCCATCTGTAGCTCTGCGATGTCACTACCCACACCCATCCCCAGTTTTTGCTACAAATCCACTGGAATTCAGCCAATTTAAGGAATTCTCAAGTAAATTCCGAGTTGTGGCAAGCGTTTGGCAGGAGTTTACGAGCGCGTGTGGGGTCAACAAGTGGGATTCCGCCTCCTAAAATTGGGAATGTCGGCGAACGATCACAAAACCGCGTCAGCATTACCTACTTTGCGATCGCTGTGCAGCTGCACAAAAAGAATGTCCCTGCTGCCAGGAAAAAAAAAAAAAACACCCAAAAAAATCCAACTTCCGAAATACCAAAGTAAACCATTTTTACAATACCAGACAACCAAACTTCAAAATACCAGAATACCAAGTTCAGAAATACCAAAACGATTCCATTTCAAAGCAACAAAATAGCAAGTTCCAAAATACCAAAGTAATTCCATTTCAAAATACCAGGATATCAAGTTCCAAATATGAAAATGGTCCAATTTCAAAATATCAAATTCCAAACTACCAATTTTCAAATGTCTGTTTGGATTTGGCCTGGGCCCATCAGGATAAGCCATAACCGAGCTCCAGAACCCTCCATGAATGTGTCAAACACTTCCAAAGAAAGCTGAGTCAGTGACAATTCCAGAGGAGAAACTCTAGGTGATGTCCTATAATCAGTGGGGATGTTTCTTGGCAATTATGAACCTCAGACATACGGAATTTTGGAGGCAGAATTGCAATTTCAGCCTCGGGCCCCTGGAGGAGAAGGGCAGATCTTTCCCAGAGGAAGGGAAGTACCATTTTGGTCGTTAATGCCATTAGCAAAGCGATCGGAACAAAACAATGACTTATTTACAGATAAGCTTATTTATTATGAGGATGATAAGCAAGTAACAGAAATGAACTCCGTGGATTAAAAAGCAGGTAGTAAACAGATTACATTTTTGTACCAAGCATTAAAAGGATGCTCATTTCTCTTCTTGCATTCTTTCCCTAATTTTAACAGAACCATTTTCATCCCAGATCCCACTCAGCGGTCAGAGCATTGAGCAGGGGCTGGGGAGCAGCTGGATGCACCCAGGCACCTGAGCAGGCGGGGCAGCGTGTGGGGTGCCAGGGGAAGCTTTCAACTTCCCCCTTTTATCTGGTCAGTCCCTCCCCAGAGCCCCTGGTCCCTCCACAGGGGCCCCAGAAAAGAGAGGGGTCATTAAGAGAAAAGGGGTTTAAACTGAGAAGAAAAATTTGCTTTTCCATAATTGTCTATGTTCAAATTGGGGGGGAATGCCCTTCCCCTGCGATATAAATGGCATCATTTGAAGGAAATCCTACCTTTTCTATGCTGTTAAGGGTATCCACTGATGGGGAATCCCCATTTCCCCTTATTTTCTAGTTTAAATGGAAGGGGAAAACCTCGACCATGCTATTTTATGGGTTTAAACTAAGGATAACTCCTACATTTTCATCATCCTAATGTTCAGATTGAGGATGAAGCCCAATTGTCCCTCCTTTTTAAGGGTTTGAACTGAGGGGAAAATCCCCCTTTTCCCCTCAGTGATTTAAGAGATCTAAAGTGACGAAACCCCCTCTTTTCCCAACATTTTAGGGGATTAAATTAAAGGGGAGAAGCCATTTATTTTCCATTATATCTGTTTAAGTGGAGGTAAATACCCTGTTTCTTCCCTTTAAGGAGCTCAGTTGAAGGAAGCTCTCCCCTTTTCAGCATTTTAAGGGTTTAAATCTGCATTTCAGGGCACTTCTACCCGGGCCCCGGTACCGAGTACGGGAGCGAGCCCGGCACACGCGTGACCCTGACGGCGCCCGGGGGTCTATTTTTTTCCCTTATAACAGGTATAGCGCTAATTAGAGATCCCAGTGAGAGTTACGACACTCCTATCATTACTATTCTTCTCCGCCCTACTTAGCCACAGGTGGGGTACTACTTAGCGATCACTAAAGAACAATAACGCAAATTAACAACTAATTATCCCATTCATCTATCTACAAAGCACGAAGCTTTATTTGTTACCCTGTCTCTGCCCTTTCACGAAACGCAGTCGTAGTAAAAAAGAAGTAAAAAAGAAGGTGTCATTGCTTCCCTGAAGAGCTTCTATCCCCTACTCAGCCCTTCCCTCACCTCGAACTTAAGTCAGAGGAGCCAAAAGGGCTTTGTGGCTTCTTCGAGAGCTTTTGTACCTTGGGTTATTTGCCACCTCCCTTTTCCCCGGGCATCGTGGGAACGAGGGGCGGGCCCGGCCAGGGGTATATTAACCTCAGCCTTTGCCAAAGGGGGTCATTTCCTGCGTGGGACTGAGTGGGGTGAGGGCACTCGTCTCATTTCAATGAAGGTGATCCTTCAGGTTATCTCAGCTTTTTTTCAGCAGATGCTTTTGGCCTCTAAAACCACAGAGGCTTTGAGGACACCATGAAAAAGATAGTATGGAGTACAGGGAGTATTTAAGCTCGTGATTTTGGGTCAAGTGTTCAGGGGCAGTAAGGTGCTTTTGTAATTCTGGGTTTTGTTCTTGGTTTTTTTTAGGAGCATTGTAACTTCTGGGTTGCACAGAGTATGAAACTACAGATTTTTTCAGCACAGTCATCGTGTTACTAAAGGGACCTGCCCCATGTGAAAGATGACACCTAAAACTGAGGCTTCTGATAGGTAGGTTGTGGATTACGACCAGGAGATGGACCCTGAGCAGGATAACCGGTTTAGGAAGTGCCAGGAAGGGTTTTGAAGGCTGCACGGTGGGAAAAGGCATCTATTTGGGACCCCCAAGGCTTTTCTTCGAGCACAGCATATGCATTTATGTGTCTTAAAGCACACAAATGCATCCACCACGCTCACAGCAACGCTGTATAACTTTGTTCCTCTCTAGCCCAGGTGTCTATTGAAATCCCGGCCATAGCTTTTTGATTCAGGACAAAGCCGGAGATAGGAGGACCCAGGCACACTTAGGAGAGGGCAAGTAGTCAATCTGTTGGGATTTGGCCCAGACGCCTCTAAACTTGTGCATTGATTTTGGTTTTCTTTACCTTAGCCAACTAAGAGGCTAACCCAACTATTGTGGGGTCTTCCGAGACAGCTGAGGAGGACTCATTTTGCGTCCGACGTGGATTCACATCGCTGGTCGTCCGAAAGATAAGTCGGGGGCTAGGACCTGGAGATGGAATGACAGGGTAGCGAGTTGGAAATTCCTGGGAGACATTTAAAAATCAGTGCAGGTGTAAGGGATGTCCTCTAAGGGGCCTCTTAGGACAGTCAAAGGCAGCAGCTCTACTTTTGATTGCAACCATAGGGTGTGCAGAGCAATTCCAGTCTGTCTTGTGTTGTCTAGAGTGTTGCGTTGTCTAGCGTGTTTTTGGGATCCCTCGGATCAGCTATCTCTGCCTTTTCCCCTCGAGGACCTTATGGCAAATGTGAGCCATCATCTCTAGGTTTTCAAACATTCGCGCTTCTCGGCACGATGCCGATATCGTTCGTTTACTGGCGGGCTCAGCCGTGTCTTGGAATCTCATCTTGGCACTGTCGAGTTGGACGTCTTTTGAGGCCTCATTCCTGGCTATATTGCCATCCATCCTTTCCAGCCGTGAGCTGTAATGTCCTGGGGCTTGTAAGATTTTAAGGATATGGGGAGCATTCTGGACGTAGCATTGTCTTGCAGCCATCTCGATCATTGTGACAGACAGTTCTTATAACAGGTCACTCTGTTACAGTCTTGTCTTCCACTCCCTGGAGCCTCCTCTGTCCACTGTCGCCATGATACCGGTCATCTCTTTTGGCATCATCTCGGTCCTTGCCATCGTTCTTCTCCCCGAGAACTTTTTTTTTTATGGTCCTTGTGTCACACTGTTCGTAGCATAATACGTCATTTTTGTTTAGCCTGGAACTGCTCTGCCCTGTGGAATAGACTGGGGGGTAGGTGGAGTAGAAAGAAGACTTTACAGGTAGCCTTTAGCTTTGCTTAGCCACTCGAGCCACACCTCAGACGAAGCAGACATGGCTATATTACAGAATTGTTCTTTGTGGTTTTTTTTTAGTGTGCGGCCCGAGAACCCTGGCCTTCTAAGGAGGCAGTGAGTGGAGGAATTGTCAGGTTTTGGCCGACGTGCCACTGAATTCATGCACTGATGTCAGTTGGGTTTTCTTTATTGTAGCCGACTGAGAGAGAACAGCCCAGCAATGGCAGGAGCTTCCCGGACAGCAAGGCAGCCTTCTTTTGTGCCTGAGGCGGATTTGCATCCCCAGATGTCTCAGAGATAAGTCAAGGGGATGAGAGCAGGGTGTCAGGTTGGGGCTCACCAGGAGGGAATATTGAGTCAGATTCAGAGATGGGGATGCCCAAGGAGGGACCCCTTAGGCCCCATAAAGGGAAAGTCTCACTTTTGATCACAAGGCCAGGGTGCGCCAGGCAGAGCAGACCCAGTGCACGTTGTGTCACCTGTCTATCGTGCATTCTGTCTCTATGGGGCATCTAGTGTCTTCTGCCTTAGCCCTTTGATGTGCTTGTGTTCATTCTTCTGGCCAAGAGTTTTTTCTCCTTGTTGCTTCCGCTTGTTTGTCATCTGCTGTGTTACGGGAGCCTGCTTGGGTTTGGTCCAGAGCTGCTCTGCCCTGCTGCACAGTTTGGCTTATAGGTGTAACAGGACAAGGACCCGGGGGGTTGAAATTTGTAACGTAGGCGATAGTTTGGCCACTAGATGGTATTCCTAGCTTGACACAGGATGGCTGGAGCTGTTAAGTTCTCATGCAGCCCTTTGACTTTTGTCATAACTTTTTTTCAGATGCAGATGGCATAAATCTGTGGCAGAGAGCCCCCCACTGGGTTAGGGGTTCCCACAGGAAGGTCAGTTGCTGTTTGTGTTTGGAGGGCAAGTGTAAATGGTGGCTGTGTTCCAGCATTGTTCTTTGTCTTTGTTTTTAGGAGGTAAAGCCGGGTAGGAGCAGCCAAGGTGAAGTGAACGAGGTAAGCAGTGACTGGTGGAAAGAAAGAGTTTTAATTCCTTGGGTGTCAGGTTCTGGTACAGCTCTAAGCATCTGTTATTGTTTCGGTCTTTTAGGTGTTCCACTTGTATTATGCCGAACCTCCTTGCTGACCAGCCAATGGACCCAGCCCACTGCCCTCGTGAGCCCTCCAGAAGCGGTATGGGACTTTGCGATGAAGCCTTTACCTTTTCCATTCGAAGGTGCTGTCCGGGTAGCCTTCATCCACAGCAGAGGTGTTGCAGCAAGTTGGGGATGGAAGGAGGGAGGGAGGAGCGAGGGTCAGCTCAAGTTTTAGCAAAGCCGCGTCACCTGGTCTCCTCTTAACCCAGGTATACCCTGAGATGACAGCGTCGTTATTGTTGCTTGGGTGCCAAGTTCTGGTGCAGCTCTTAATGTCCATTGTCATTTGTGTGTTTTAGGCGGTCCACTTGTATTGTGCTGAACCCCCTCACCGACCAGCTGACATACCCGTCTCGCTGCCCTTGTGAGCCCTCCCCGAGCATCACGGGACTCTGAGACGAAGCCTTTACCTTTTCCATTTGAAGGTGCTCTCTGTGTTGCCTTCGGCAGTGGCAGAGGAGCTGTGGTGAGTCAGGGAGGGAGGGTGGAGTGAGGGTCCACTCAAGTTTCCGCAATGCCACAGCACCTTGTCTCCTCTTAACTCAGGTGTACCCTGCGGCGGCCTCGAAGTGCGGCCGAAGCGTGCGGCCCGAGAACCCCTGCCATCTTAGGAGACGGTGAGTACAGGAATTGTAGGGTTTTGGCCCACGTGCCACTAAGTTCAGGCCTTGAAGTTTGGTTTTTTTTTTTAATCGCAGCCGCCCAAGAGACAGCAGCCCGATGATGGCAGGAGCTTCCCGGACGGCGAGGCGGCCTTCTTTTGCACCCGAGGAGGATTCGCAGCCCCGGACTTCTGAGAGAGAAGTTGAGGGCTAAGACCCACAGAGGGTATGAAAGCGGGGTCCCGGGTCGGGACTCACTGGGAGGGATTTTTGAGCCGGCTTTGGAGGCGGGGATACCCAAGAAGGGGCCCCTTAGCCCACATAAAGGGAAGTCTCGCTTTTGATCACAATGCCAAGGTGCACAGGGCAGAGCAATCCCGGTGCGTGTCATGTCACCTGTCTATTGTTATGTTCTTTTTGGGCATCTTGTGTCTTCTGCCTTAGCCCTTTGATGTGCTTGCGGTCGTTCTTTTCACAGAGAGTTTTCTGTCCTTGTCATGTCTCCTCATTTGTCATCTCCTGTGTCACGGGTGCTTGCACGGGTTTGGCCCGGAGCTGCTCCGCCCTGCCGCATAGTCTGGCATGTAGGTGTAATAGAACAAGGCCTGGGGACTTGAAATTTGTAATGTAGGTTGTAGTTGGGCTCTAGATGATATTCCTAGATTCACACGAGATGGCTGGAGCCGTGAAATTCTCATGCAGCACTTTGACTTTTGTCATCACTTTCTTTCAGATGCAGATGGATTAAATCCATGGCAGAGCGCCCCACACCGGGTGAGGGGATTCCCGCAGGAAGGTCAGTCACTGTTTGTCTGTGCTGGGCAAGCGTAAATGATGGCTATGTCATAGCACCATTCTTTGTCTTTATTTTTAGGGGATAAAGCCGGATAGCAGCAGTCAAGGTCAAGTGAGCGAGGTAAGCGGTGACCGGTGGAAAGAAAAAGTTGTTATTGCTCGGGTGCCAAGTGTTGGTACTCTAAACTTTAAGCAGCCATCGTCATTTGCGTGTTTTAGGCAGTCCACTTGTATTATGCCAAATCCCCTCACCAACCGGCCGACAGAGCCGGCTCGCCGCCCTCGTGAGCCCTCCCAAAGTGTTACGGGACTCTGCAATGAAGCCTTGACATCTTCTGTTCCAAGGTGCCTTGCGGGTGACCTTTGGCAATGGCAGAGGAGTTGCGGCAAGTCGGGGAGGGATGCAGGAGGAGCAAGGGTCCCCTCAAGTTCAAGCAATTCCACAGCACCTTGTCTCTTCTTAACCCAGGCATACCCCGCAATGATGGTGTCGGCCTCAGAGCGTGGCCGAAGCGTGCCGCCAGAGGACCCCGGCCTTCTTAGGAGACGGTGAGTAGCGGAATTGTCCCGTTTTGGCTGACATGCCACTAAGTTCATGTACTGATGTTTGGTTTTCTTTGTTGTAGCCGACTAGGAGATGGCAGGAACTTCCCGGGCAGCGAGGTAGCCTTATTTTGCACCCGAGGCGGATTCACATCCCGGATGTCCGAGAGATAAGTTGAGGGTTATGACCCACAGAGGGGATGAAAGCAGGGTGCTGGGTCGGGCCTCGCCAGAAGGGATTTTTGAGTCAGCTTTGAAGGCGGGAATGTCCAAGAAGGGGCCCCTTAGCCCACATAAAGGACAAGTCTCACTTTTGATCACAATGCCGAGGTGGGCAGAGCAGTCGCGGTGTGTGTTGTGTCACCTGTCTATTGTATGTTCTGTGTCTTTTGGGCATCTTGTGTCTTAGGTCTTTTTCCTTAGCCCTTTGAGGGGCCAGCTTATCAGAAATGCCGGGCATCATCCTTAGCATCCTTGGCTGGGTGCCGATACCGTGAGACCTTTGACCGACGAGCTTGGATGCGCATCGGAATCGCATCTCCCTTTAGAAGCATTGAGTCAGAGGTCTTTTATGGTCTTGTTCTGAGCTGTATTCACAGCTGTGCACCGCAGTGATCCATGACAGAGGATTAGGACTTGTCAGAATGCAAGGAGCGGTAGAGGATTCTGACCGTACGATTCTCGGGCATCCGTCTTTGCGGTTCTCAGAATAAGCCCTTCTGTTAGCATCTTCTTTGAGCCTTGTCGGTCTTGCCGAGATCATCTTGCTCCGTATTCTCTCGGTCCTTGCGGTCATTCCTCTTGCCAGAGTTTTCTCTCTTCATCGCATCTCCTTGTTTGTTATTTCCTGTGTCACAGGTGCCTGCATGGGTTTGGCCTGGAGCTGCTCTGTCCTGCTGTGTAGTCTGGTGTATGGGTGTAGTAGGACAAGTCCCAAGGCCTTGAAATTTGTAATGTAGGGTGTAGTGTGTCCTCTAGATCATATTCCTAGATTCACATGAGATGGCTGGAGCTGTTAAGGTCTCATGAAGGACTCTGACTTTTGTCATCGCTTTCTTTCAGATGCAGACGGATTAAATCTGTGGCAGGGCGCCCCAGACTGGGTGAGGGGGTTCCCGCAAGAAGGTCAGTTGCCGTTTGTGTTTGTGGGGCAACTGTAAATGGTGGCTGTGTTACAGCATTGTTCTTTGTCTTTGCTTTCAGGAGGTAAAGCTGGATAGCAGCAGTCAAGGTCGATGGAGCGAGGTAAGCGGTGACCAGTGGACGGAATGAGTTGTTATTGCTTGGTTATCAATTTCTGGTGCAGTTCTAAGCATCCATTGTCATTTGTGTGTTTTAGGGGGTCCACTTTTTTTATGCCAAACCTCCTCACCGGCCGGCTGACGGACCTGCTTCGCCACCATCGTGAGTGCTCTGGAAGTATTACGGGACTCTGCAATGAAGCCTTTACATTTTCTGTTCTGAGGCACCTTCCGGTACATCCAAGGCTGTGGAGTTGCGGTGACTCGGGGAGGGAGGGAGGAGGAGGGAGGGTCCACTCAAGTTTCAGCAATGCCACAACACCTTGTCTCCTCTTAACCCAGGCATGCCCTGTGATGACAGCGTCGGCCTCGGAGCGTGGCTGAAGCATGCGGTCCAAGGACCCCGGCCTTCTTAGGAGACGGTGAGTAGTGGAATTGTCGGAGCTTTGGCTGACATGCCACTAAGTTCCTGTAGTGATGTTTGGTTTTCTTTATTGTGGTTGACTAGGAGACAACAGCCTGGTGACGACAGGAGCTTCCCAGGGGGTGAGCTGGCCTTCTGTTGTGCCTGAGGAGGATTCCCATCTCCAGATGTCTGAGAGATAAGTTGAGGGCTACAATCCACTGAGGGAATGAATGTGAGGTGTTGGGTCAGGGCTTGCTGGGAGGGATTTTTGAGTCAGCTTTGGAGGTGGGGATGTCCAGGAAGTGGCCCCTTAGGCCACATAAAGGGCAAGTCTCACTTTTGATCACAATGCTGAGGTGAGCAGAGCAGTCCCGGTGTGTGTCACTTTTCTATTGTATGTTCTGTGTATTTTGGGCATCTTCTGTTGCAGGTCTTTTGCCTTAGCCCTTTGAGATGCTTATTGGAAACGCTGGGTGTTATTCTTATCATCTCTGCTCTTGGTGCTCCTCGGCCCGGTGCCGATACCATTGATCCTTTGACGCGAGAGCTTGGAGGCGCATCAGAATCACATCTCTTTAGAAGCGTTGAGTCGGATGTCTGTTATGGTCTTGTTCTGAGCTGTATTCACAGCTGTATGCCGCAATGATCCATTAGAGCGGATTAGGACTTGTCAGAATGTGAAGAGTGGTAGAAGGTTCTGACCGTATGATTCTCGGGCATCCATCTTTGCGGTTCTCAGAATAAGTCCTTCTTCTGCCAGGGCTCTTTGAGCCTCATCGGCTCACTGTCGGTCTCGCCTAGGTCATCTCATTCCTCGTTCTCTCGGTCCTTGCGATCGTTCTTCTCGCTGAGGGTTTTCTCTCTTCATCGCATCCCCTCCTTTGTCCTTTCCTGTGTCACAGGTATCTGCATGAATTTGGCCCGGAGCTGCTCTGCCCTGCTGCACGGTCTGGCATATGGGTGTAATAGGACAAGGCCTGGGGACTTGTAATTTGTGATGTAGGCTGTAGTTTGGCCTCTAGATGGTATTCCTAGATTGACACAAGATGGCTGGAGCTGTTAAGTTCTCATGCAGCCCTTTGACTTTTGTCATCGTTTTCTTTCAGATGCGGAGGGATTAAATCCGTGGCGGAGCGCCCCATACCTGGTGAGGGGGTTCCCACCGGAAGGTCCGTCACCATTTGTGTTTGTGGGGCAAGTGTAAATGGTGGCTATGTTACAGCATTGTTCTTTGTCTTTATTTTTAGGAGGTCAAGCCGGATCTCAGCTGTCAAGGTGAAGTGAGCGAGGTAAGTGGTGACCGGTGGACTGAACTAGTTTTTCTTGCTCAGTTATCAATTTCTGGTGCAGCTCTAAGCATCTGTTATTTTTTGTGCATTTTAGGTGGTCCACCGGCAAGATGTCCTGGTTTGGGATGCTGGCAGCCAGGTGGGTGCAAGCTTAAGGTATAGGTGCAGTGTACTTTAATTGGAGGGGGGAGGTTGTGATTTCAGAGTCTTTCAGGATGTTTTTTGCTTTGTTTCTTTGCAGGTGCTGCTGCTGCCTTGGACATGCCAAGAAATAGAGACAATCAGGTGAGTTGGCCTTTAAGTGGGGCAAGTAATAGGTGAGCTGTATGTGGCAGTGTGCTAAGCATGTACCTTTTTGCTTTGCAGGTATTTTCTGGGCCGCCTCTGGAATCAGATGAAGATTTGATGTGAGCTGCGGTGCCGGTGCGGAGGACCCCCAAGGATTAATATTTTCGAGGGCCACAGTGACGTTTTCTGTTTTATTGTCTTAGGTACCGTGAGCAGCTGCGGAGCCAAAGTTTGGAAGCAGCAGGTAAGCGATGAGCCTCAGCCCTTAGGAGGGAGGGAGGCCTTGCGGAAGGGGTCACTTTTGGGACATCTCATTGCAGTCTGAATTTTTTTTCTGAATTTTTGCAGCCACCGAAACAGACCCTGGGGACTGTATCAACATCCATGGCACCCGTGTGTTCATTTCCATCGAGGACGGATTTTGTCGGCTCGTCTTCCAAAAGCTAAGTGTTGGGACCGGTGGTGGGGACAAGGGAAAACCCTTTGGAATTGCAGGAGGCAATTTGAAGTTAGCTTAGAGGAGAGGGCCGTAGCGGGATAGGCCCCTTGGAAGTAAAGGGAGAGGGTTTCTCCTCAGCATCGCCCGACCTTTTGCCGGGCAGGGCGGTTCTGACCCGTCTCTGTGTTCTCACGAGCTTCACGTCATCGGCCTTCTCTGAGTCTCGATGTCATCGCGGATCTTTTTGCCTGAGGAGCTCGCCTTTGGGTCTGGAGCGATTGCCCTGGTCCCCTAGCCATTGTTGCCTTCTTCTCTAGGCCTCCTGAGCTTCTTGAGCATCCTCTTAACAGCTCTGGTACTAACTTCTTGTAAGGACTTATGTTTTGCCGTCATGTGCTATTGCCATAGAGCTTTCTTTCCTTTGGCATCATTGGCCTCTGGCTCATCTTGCTGTAGGAATCTTGGGTCCATCAGGTGAAACTGCTGGGCAGTTTCAACTTGTGTCTATGTTCTGTAGGTTGTGTCTTTGTTATGTAGTGTCCATTGTCCTCTGTGTCACAGGGCTTTGTTGCACGTCAGTGATTTTTTTGCATTGTTCTGGGCTGTATTGGCTGTACTCTACTTGCCTACTTGCCCGGATGGGGCTTATTCTGGCATCTTTACCTTCTTACTTCTTGAGACTGGAGGAAGTACACGAGATGTTCTCATCCATCTTCCTTCTCAGTTTTGGTACCAGCTTCTTTTCACATGCCATTCCCTTGGACTTCTATAGGGAGGGTATCGGACCCTCCCTCCGTGACCGCAGTATTTCAGTAGGTTCCATTGCCTCTAAGTGTATTGCGCTCGAGAATTAATCTTCTGGAGATTCATCTCGAGCCCTCGTGTCATCTTTTCTTAATTTGGGGTGCTGCCCATCCGTGCGCCGCTTAGGGTCGGAGCCGCCCTGCCCTGGCACGTAGAGTCACAGTTAGGTAGAACAGTCATAAAACTTAAGGGTTCATCTATTTTCTATGGGGTTTTGGGCAGAAAATTTATGGGCCTGGTGTGGGGATAATTCCTAGCCATGGGCCACTCTCTGACCGCTTCACATTTTCTTGCAGGTACCGAGGCAGCTTTGGATCTCCACGGTCACTGATGCTACCGATTTTTCCCGGAATCTATGGTTTGATGTCGAGGAGCGGCAGCCGGGGAAGATGTACCAAACTATCTTCATCAGTGGAGTGTTTTGATGAATGGCTGCAGTCAGTGTGTAAGCTGAAGAGCATGTGACTGTATCTGTGTGTGAGAGGTTGTGTCTGTCTATGTGTTTGTGTTTGCCTGTGAGAGTGTGTGTGTGGAATGGTTCTAACCTTGTGTGTTTGGTTTTTGCCTTTCAGGTTTTTCAACACACTTTTAAATTTAGAATAAAAAAATCCCAGCTGGGGTTTTTTTTTTCCCCCCCGGCTGGGTTTTTTTTTCCTCGGTCCCGGCTGGTCTGCAAGGCGACGTTCATCGCCAAGGTTTGGGTGCGGACCATGCCGGGGCCGGGGTTTTGTCAGGCAGGACGATTTGGAGGCTCCCGGGAACCCCCTTCCCGAGGGGCCGGGGTGAGGAGAGTGATCGAGATGAGAGTGATGGTGGGGTTGTGTGGAACCTGAAAGAGGTGTGTGTGGTGGATGACTGTTATGTTCTCCCTGTGGTGCTGTTGTTTTGGGTTTCCGCTAACAATAAAACAAAATGTAGCAAGTTTTCCAGAAATAGAAAAATTGTTATATTGTATTGATATGTATTTGGCTTGTGTTGCTCTGTATTGGTCTGTATTTGTGTTTGCTGCTGCATTTCCATGTGTTGCTCTGTATGCAAATTGGACTTTTACCAGTGTGTATATGGATTGTATTTGTACTTTATTTGTATACATTGTTGTTTCTGTATATTGTGCTAGAGTGTAAATACAAAAATCCATTCAATAAATTTGAATAAACCCTAGAATCCTAATAAAGATACCCAGCCTCCCCCCCCCCCCCCCCCCCCCCCAGCTCCTGTCTTTCTTTGGTGTGGTTTAGTCATTTTTTCACTGTATTTCTTGCTTTGCTTTACTTTTTAGTCTATTCCTCACTTTACTTTTCCCTGTCTATTGTTATTTCTGTCTTTCTTTTTCTCACTGTTTCTACCTCTGTCTCTCAGTTTCTCTTCTTCTCACTCTCTCCAATTATGTTTCTCTCTAGGTTTATTTTCCTATTTCTCTTAAACTATTTCCTTGTTTGTCTTTGACTCCATTTCTTTCCTTCTCTAGAACTGTTTCTTTGCTTTTCTCTTTCTCCTTATTGCTTTGTCTCTCTCTTTTTCTCTTTAACTCTGTTTCTGTCCCTCTCTATTTTTCTCTTTAACTCCGTTTCTTTGTTCCTCTGTTTGTCTCTACCCCCCATTCATCACAGGCTCCCACCCCCCCACCCGTGCGTCGCTGCCCCCTGGCCCCGGTCGCTGCCCCCCTGGCCCCGGTCGCTGCCCCCCTGGCTCGCATCACGCGGCTCTGCCCTGGCACCGACCCCGCCGTGCGCGTCATAATATAAATGAAGAAGAATGACAGGTAGAAGGGGAAATGGATGTCTCCTCCCCAAGGGAAGGCTCCTAAATTGGATAGGAGCCGTTTCTCTAGGAACTGCTGCCTCTGGTTGCCGCTGGAATGGCTCTGGAAGGAGCTTGGAGGGGATCATTCACCTCGGCTTTGTCCTGGGTGTGCAGAGCTGGGGAGATGCTTTCGGGCTGAGAGATTTCCTGTGCCATCTTCCATGAACATGAAGAGAGGTGGATTAAAAGTGCCTGCAGAGCTCTGATGTGCAGCCTGTGGCTCCCTGCTCCCACTGCTGCTCCGCTCAAGGAGTTTCTCAGCCCCAGAGCAGGAGAAAAAGGCAGAAAATCATGGAATCATGGGGTTGTCGAGGCTGGCAAAGGCCTTTAGCATCATCAAGTCCAAACATCAACCACCACCATGGTCACATCAACCCATGACCTCAAGTGCCATGTATTTATCCATACATATTTATTCCTATATTTATCCATGGATTATCCATATTCATTTATCCATATATTTATCCGTGTATTTAGCCATGTATTTATCCCTATATTTACCCATGTATTTACCCAGGTATTTTATGAACACTCAAGTGCCATATCCATGTATTTTATGAGCACTTCCAGGGTTGGTGACTCCACCACTGCCCTGGGCAGCTGTTCCAGTGCTGGACAACCCTTCCCATGCTGGGCCAGGAGATGGATTCTGGAAATGCAGACTCCGAGGAGCTGGGGATTAAGGCAGCATTGGATTCCTTTATTCTCCCAGAAGGATAAAGGAGATTTATCCCCAGATGAACCAGAGGTGATCACACTGAGGTCATTAGTGGGATTTCTTCCTTACTCCCACAAATACCGACTGGGGTGACAGAGTTCCCTACAAGGGCGGTGTTGGAAGGAGCTGCTGGAATGTTTTGCTGTTTATTGGGATCCACAGGATGTTTGGTGTCTCTCAGAGCTGTTCCAGGCTCTCCACAGACCCAAACACTCCTCACACTTCTCCTCAGAGTAGAGAGGTTTCCCAGAGTGCTGGTTTTTAATTTCAGATGCTGGGATAACGACACGGCTTCAGGAGGCAGGAGACTCATTGTGCTGTGCCTCAATCCAGGCAGGGACAACCCCCAGCTAATAAAAACCTCTTTAAAGCACAAAAAGTCCCATTAAGCTGATATTATAAAGGCTGCAAATTGAAGCAGACCTCAAGCAGAAAGCAGCAGAATTTAATTCCCCCCCTTGCCCATTTGCATGATGATCTTCCTAATTGCCCGTCCACGTTTTTCCCACAGAAGTGCTGTCCCGAGGTTGGAGATGGTTCCAGCTTTATGGAGCTTTGATCTTTATCTGGTTTTACTTTTTACAGAGCACAGAACCCGAGAGTGGCAACTGCTTTCCTCTTGTTCCTCCTGTGGCAGTGAACTGCTCTTCCCAAGGACGGCTGCAGGAATTCTCAGGCAGCATAACGTATGGAATGCCAGGCACGCTACAGAATTCCAGTGGGAGCAGCAGGAACTTCTGTTCTTTACTGGCAGGGCTGTGCCATGAAGGGGAGCTCGGAGATATTGGTCAGCTCAGGGAATGAGCCTGGCTCATGGTAAGGAAATTCGCTGTGCAGTTACTTTGGGCCCTTTCTCTCCTTCTCCTTCTCCCTCTCTTCCCAACACCAGTTCCAGACCTCAGTATAATCCATGTTCCCACAGCCTGACCTTGCAGTTTTCCCAGTTTAGCAGCCCCAGCCACACTTGCAGCCTCTCTGTCTGGACTTTGTCTTGCTGAAATCTCCCTTTGTTGATCCTTTGCTGCCTCACCTTTTATCCAGCAATAACGTGCAGTGGGTGGAAGCTTCTCAGAATTCCCTCCCTGTTCCACTGGAAACATTCCCAAGTGGAAGCAGCTGCACTGCCCATCAGCACTTCCCTGCTTTTAGGGGTGGTTGAGGCATGAAGGATGCACCAAATGGAGTTGGCTCCAAGGGGATGAAATGCTCCCCCTGAGGCTGCTCAGAGAGCTGGAGCTGAGGAATCCGGGTGGGAATCACTGCAGGAAAAAGGAAGGAAAAGAGAGCAGAGGAACAGGGATGCAATTCCAACCTCTCCAAGGACCGGGATGGGCACATTCACCATCACCATTTAATCTAGACACGATTTCTTCTTTGCCTCTGGCTGCCAGGAGCAGGATGAGCAGTTGAATGAGTTTAAAGAGTGAATAGTTTAATTAGCTGGAAGAGACTGGATCAATAGCTGCTTAAACAAACAACTGGATCCCTGTTTCCAAGCTTGGATGTAGTTTTGGAAGGTTCCTGGCACATCCAAACTTTGCTCCCTCTTCCTCTTTCTGCTAGGCTTAGGGTTAGGGTTAGGGATTATGGTTAGGCTAGGGTTATGCCTAGGCTTAGGGTTGAGAAAACCACGAAGCCTGGAGACCCAGGGACACTGACCATGCGAAAGGCAGGCCAAGTTAAGCACGGCACATCCAAACCTTGCTCCCTCTTCCTCTTTCTGCTAGGTTTAGGGTTAGGGTTAGGGTTAGGGATAGGGGGTAGGGTTAGGGTTAGGATTGGGTTAGGGTTAGGGTTAGGGGTTAGGGTTAGTGTTATGCCTAGGTTTTGGATTGAGAAAACCCCAAAGCCAGGAGCTCCAGGGGTACTCGCCATGTAAAAGCCATACCAAGGTGACCGCAGCACATCCAAAACCTTGCTCTCTCTTCGTCATTCTGCTCAGAACTTGTCACAGCCTAATGCCCAGTTTCTGGCTCAAGGTACGGTTAGGCTTAGGGTTTGGTTTAGGGTTAGGTATAGGGTTATGCCTACGGTTAGGGTTGAGGAAACCACAAAGCCAGGAGCTCCAGGGACACTGATCATGCGAAAGGCAGGCCAAGTTAAGCACGGCACATCCAAAACCTTGCTCCCTCTTCTTCTTTCTGCAAGGGTCAGGGTTAGGGTTCGGGGCTCGGGTTAGGGTTAGGGTTAGGGGTTAGTGTTACACCTAGGGTTAGGGTTGAGGAAACCACAAAGCCAGGAGCTCCAGGTGTACTCACCATGCTAAAGACATACCAAGGTGACCGCAGCACATCCAAAACCTTGCTCCCTCTTCATCATTCTGCTCAGAACTCGCCACAACCCTCTTCCTGATTTCTGGCTCAAGGTAGGGTTAGGTTTAGGGTTACGCCTCAGGTTAGGGTTAGGGTTGAGAAAACCACAAAGCCAGGAGCTCCAGGGACACTGATCATGCGAAAGGCAGGCCAAGTTAAGCATGGCACATCCAAAAGCTTGCTCCCTCTTCTTCTTTCTGCAAGGGTTATGGTTAGGGCTAGGGGCTCGTGTTAGGGTTAGGGTTAGGGGTTAGGGTTAGGGTTATGCCTAGGGTTAGGATTGAGAAAACCACAAAGCCAGGAGACCCACGGAGACTAACCATGCAAAAGACATACCAAGGTGACTGAAGCACATCCAAAACCTTGCTCCCTCTTCATCATTCTGCTCAGAACTCGCCACAGCCTAATGCCCAGTTTCTGGCTCGAGCTAGGGTTAGGGTCCGGGTTAGGGTTTGGTTTAGGGTTAGGGTTAGGGTTATGCCTAGTGTTAGGGTTGAGGAAACCACAAAGCCAGGAGCTCCAGGGACACTGATCATGCGAAAGGCATGTCAAGTTAAGTACGGCACATCCAAAACCTTGCTCCCTCTTCTTCTTTCTGCAAGGGTTAGGGTTAGGGTTAGGGGCTCGGGTTAGGGTTAGGGGTTAGGGTGAGTGTTATGCCAAGGGTTAGGATTGAGAAAACCACAAAGCCAGGAGACCCACGGAGACAAACCATGCAAAAGACATACCAAGGTGACTGAAGCACATCCAAAACCTTGCTCCCTCTTCATCATTCTGCTCAGAACTCGCCACAACCCTCTGCCGGATTTATGGCTCAAGGTAGGTTTAGTGTTAGGCTTACGCCTACGGTTAGGGTTGAGAAAACCACAAAGCCAGGAGCTCCAGGGACACTGATCATGCGAAAGGCAGGCCAAGTTAAGCACGGCACATCCAAAACCTTGGTCCCTCTTCTTCTTTCTGCAAGAGTTATGGTTAGGGTTAGGGGCTCGAGTTAGGTTTAGTGTTAGGGTTTCGGTTATGCCTAGGTTTAGGATTGAGAAAACCACAAAGCCAGGCGACCCAGGGACACTAACCATGCAAAAGGCAGGCCAAGTTAAGTCCAGCACATCAAAACCTTCCTCCCTCTTCGTCATTATGCTCAGAAATCACCACAGCCCAATGCCCAGTTTCTGGCTCGCGCTACGGTTAGGGTTAGGGTTAGGGTTAGGGTTATGCCTACGGTTAGGATTGAGAAAACCACAAAGCCAGGAGTTCCAGGCGTACTCACAATGCTAAAGACCTACCAAGGTGACCGCAGCACATCCAAAGCCTTGCTCCCTCTTCGTCATTCTGCTCAGAACTCGCCACAACCCTCTGCCGGATTTCTGGCTCAAGGTAGGGTCAGGGTTAGGGTTAGGGTTAGGGTTTGGTTTAGTGTTAGGGTTAGGGTTAGGATTATGCCTAGGGTTAGGGTTGAGGGAACCACAAAGCCAGGAGCTCCAGGGACACTGATCATGCGAAAGGCAGGTCAAGTTAAGCACGGCACATCCAAAACCTTGCTCCCTCTTCTTCTTTCTGCAAGGGGTATGGTTAGGGTTAGGGGCTTGGGTTAGGGTTAGGGTTAGGGGTTAGGGTTAGGGTTATGCCTACGGTTAGGATTGAGAAAACCACAAAGCCAGGAGGTCCAGGGATACTCACCATGCAAAAGGCAGGCCAAGTTGAGCGTAGCACATTCAAATCCTTGCTCCCTCTTTGTCATTCTGCTCGGAACTCGCCACAGCCCAATGCCCGATTTCTGCCTCAGTCTAGGGTTAGGGTTAGGGCTAGGGTTATTCCTAGTGCTAGGTTTCACAAAACCACAAAGCCAGGAGCTCCAGGGATACTCCCCATGCAAAAGGCATGCCAAGTTGAGCGTAGCACATCCAAATCCTTGCTCCCTCTTCTTCTTTCTGCTCGGAACTCACCACAGCCCAATGCCTGATTTCTGGCCCAGTCTAGGGTTAGGGCTAGGATTAGGGTTAGGGTTATGCCTAGGGTTAGGGTTCAGAAAACCACAAAGCCAGGAGCTCCAGGGATACTCATCATGCAAAAGGCAGGCCAAGATGAGCGTAGCACATCCAAATCCTTGCTCCCTCTTTGTCATTCTGCTCGGAACTCACCACAGCCCAATGCCCGATTTCTGCCTCAGTCTTGGGTTAGGGTTAGGGCTAGGGTTAGGTTTATGCCTAGGGTTTGGGTTCACGAAACCACAAAGCCAGGAGCTCCAGGGATACTCACCATGCAAAAGGCATGCCAAGTTGAGCGTAGCGCATCCAAATCCTTGCTCCCTCTTCGTCATTCTGCTTGGAGCTCACCACAGCCCAATGCCCGATTTCTGGCTCAGGCTAGGGTTAGGGTTAGGTTTATGCCCAGGATTAGGGTTCAGAAAACCACAAAGCCGGGATTTTCTTGGCCATATGCAGAGCCCAGCACTAGGAATAAAGGAATTCCTAGCTTTACAACGCCAAAAATGCAGTACCAGAGAGTTGTGTTATCCCGAGGACTTGGGGGATATTTCGCAAAAATTTCCGGGGGCCCAGGCTGGACCGAGCTTTTAACACTCCCCCGGATTCATGGGATCGGGGATTCTAGCGTGCCCTGCACGGGTTTTTTCAGGGAAGTCCCAAATCCGTGAGAGCACGAAGCAGAATCCTCTGGGAGCTGTGAAGGCAACAGGATATTTCTTGGGAATTTTGAAGGATTGGGTGAGTCCTCAGTGTTAGGTTGGAATGAACGCAAACTGTCCGGGAGTTGCTGGTTTGGGGATGGCCGGGTCTGGGTTTGGATTTGTGGGCACCGAGTGTTCCTTGTGTCAGCTTTAGGTCTTCTGGATTGGTGGGAATAGTCAGAGAAAAGAGAAGGCAATTGAAATGCGGAGCTCCATTCCCGGAGAAATGGTCGGGATGGGAGAGGAAAGGCTGTGGAGCTGCTGGGAGCTCCTGGAGAATGAAAGGATCTGAGGCCTGGAGGCAAAAGCTGTGGAACAAAGCCTGAAAAGGGTGTGGGGTGGGGCGGGGGGGGGAGGAGGGCACTGTGGTGGGGGGAAAGAGGGAAAGGATCCCTGCTCCGGGAATCCAGCAGGGACCAGGAGAGGATCATTTTCCATCCACTGCTCTCAGTGGAATCCTAATAAGGACGGTCAAAGGGAAGTGATTCGTTTGTTCTTAGGTTTGGAATGAAAGGTGCTCTTGCAGAGGGGACTATTGACCTGTTAAAATTCTGTTGGATACAGGAAAAGAGGGAGGAAGCAAGCAGCTGGGGAATGAAGGGGTGGATTTTTTGGTGGATACAGGGAAAGACACGGGAAGGGGCTCTCAAGTAAAATGCACCTCACGGGCAGCACCAGGAAAAGCCTCAAGTGCCCTTTTTTTCCAAGCTCTGACATTCCAGAGGAGTAAGCAGTGGTCAGCCCATCACTTTCTGTATTCCTTGGATGCCCAGTGCTTTGTTGGGAAGAGATAATATTTGGAAATGAACAAATCCGGGGATGTAATTTCCTGATAGTAAAGCCCCAGAGACCCTGGTTTTGATATCCTTCCAGCACCCAAACGCAACAGAGGGAATCCTGGCGGAGCTGGAAAACGCTGTCGCTTCGTTGGTGGAATTCCTGGGAACTGGAAAGCAGCAGAAGCAGCAAGAACAGAGTTGGAAGCAGGCTCCAGCCGGGTAAGGCAGACACCAAATCCTTTGGAACTGGGCAGGGGTGGGAAGAATGAATTCTTACATTTGTAGCCCAGGGATTCCTGAGCAGGATCCCGGCAGGGAAGACTGCAGGGATCAGACTGGGGCCTGATCGCAGCTGGGGGCAGCGAGCCTTGGAATTGGCTGAAGGGAAGAAAGAGGGATCCTTTGAGCACAAGGATCAGCTGTCAAATGTGGAGATGGCATCAGACAATTCCTCGGGAGGGTTTAGTTCCTGGGCCAAATCGATCTCCTGCCTTGTGAAGGAGCTCAGAGATCTGGGAAGAGCCCGACCAACGCAGGGAATGTACTGGCAGATAAAACTGCCGGGGAACGGTGGGGAAAAGCATCCGAACAGGGGGCCTCGTTTTGTACAGGAACGGTACAAAAAATTGTCCTAAAGAATAGGAATGGAATGGGATTTTACGTATTCCTCGGAGGCCACAATCCGGTGGGAAGGCTGAGAGAAAGAAACAAAGCCTAAAAAGGCAGATGAGCCAGATCTGCCCAAAGCCTCCAACGGCCACATTCCCTGGCATTGCTGAGGACTTCAGCCAAGCTCCAAGCAAAAGGTGAGCCCCTGATTTTGGTGCCAAGGGAAACTCCAAGTTAAGAATAATCCAAATATGAAGCACTTCTCACAAAACTCAGCTTTGCAAACCTTTCTTTGGGCTAAAAAAGAAAAGATGGGAATGCCCTTGGCAGAAAAGCAGCTGTGAGGCACAGCAGGCTTCAAATGCCTGTCAGCAGGAGCTCCAGGAGAAACGGCTGCTGGCTCCGGGCATCCTGGGCTTTCCAGGCAGGTTTTGTACTGGATTGCAAGGCAGTTTTCCTGCCTCTGGGGGGTGGCACCTGCATCCCACTGGAAAGGGAAAATGTGGAGAGAGGGGCAAGCGGGAAGACGGTTGCTGATGTGTGTCCTTGGATCGCAGTTCCTCCCGGTGAGTCTGTGCTGCTGGAAGTTTGAAGGAGATCAGTCCTGGAGTACGTGTGGGTTCACCTGTGGGGTTTGGGAGCGACGCTGGCCATGAAATTCCAGGGACGTTCCCCTTGCTGGAGTGAGAAGCAGTGGAAGCACTTTGCTGTCTGCTTCTTCATCGCCTTCGCCTCGGTCCCCTGGGGCTCCAGGTAATCCCCTCTCACCTTTGCTTTTCCAAGGGTCTCTAAATGAGGGCTTGAGCTTTGGTGCAGCTCCCTTTACAGGGAAGATCTGTTCCAGGAAAGGTCTCCTGGTCTGGACCGATGGCGTTGCAGGAAGAGCAGGAAACCCCACAGCTCCTGTGGCTCCCTCATCTGATTTGCCTGCAGGCAGCAAGGATCATTCCCAAGTGTCATCCCCTGGCTCCGTGACTCAGTGAGGTTGTGTTCCCCCAAAGGCCAGGGGCCGCTTTGTTTTGCAGCTCACGAAAGTCCAGCTCGGTGGTGCTGGGTTTGGTTTTTGTGTGTAATGAAGGCACTAAAAAATTCCCCTCCTTCACTGGCACAGCCCTGGAGTGGGAGCAGATTCCCCTTATCCCGTAGTTATCCCGCTCCTGCCCTGGATCCCTGCGGTGCCGTGTGTTCTCCAAGCTCACAGCACTGCTGGCTCTAAACAAGAAAAACAATCCCTGTTCCTTCTCTTCTTCGTCCTTGATGTTCCCAGGCCCTGCATCTCCCTGGCTATTCCCTGTGGGAGTCTTCATCTCCATCCCACCTTATCCCGATCAGGTAAGGGTCTGAGACGTGTTTAGCAGCAAATGCATTCTTGTAAAGAAAGCCAAGAGCAAAGAGCATCCAGATGCAGAGAAGTCTTTAGCAAAGCGTTGCAGACGTGCAAATGAGGGACGTGTCTTCCTGCATCTCCTGTTGTTTTTCTCTGTCACATTTTGGAAGGGTTTCTCTCAGTGATTTCCTGCGATCCAGGTGCGTCCCTTCTTTTGTCCAAATCCAGTGCCAGAGGATCGAACAACTGACGAGTGGGGCCTGGGATGAAAACGGTTCTCCTAAAATGAGGGAAACAATGCTAGAAGAGAAATGAGCATCCTTTTAATGCCTGGAATAAAGATGCTGGAAAAGGGCACTTTTTATTTGATATGGTGTCATTCTCCTTTTTTTTTTCCATAGCTAAAACTCCACGGTGAGCAATCAGAGCAGAAATAGGAAATGCAGGAGTCTTGGATTCCACAGTGGGATTAACTTCCCTTTTCTGCTCTCTTTCAGGACAGGAAAAACCACTGAACTCGCCCCATCTTTGGTTAACAGAGCACAGAGGTGTTCAGTGCCATCGTGAGTCTTTAGGGCTGTGGCTCCTGCAGAGGTCCTTGGTGCTCTGATGGACGTGCTCCAAGCGTCCATCCTGGACTCCTGTATCGGGGGCGAGAAGGAAAGCATGTTTTTCCATGTCACAATTGTGACTTCTGCTACTGTGCGCGTAGTAGCCTTTCTCTGTGCGCTACCCTCACCTGCCAGGTCGTTTGCACCGCGCTGACCTGCGTTGTTTCAAACGTTCGTCTTGCGCATTGCTGCACTGTTGCCTCTAAGGCGGCGTAGCGACCTGGTTCAGGAACGGTACGACGACCACCTCAGGTCGTTCTGGCCATCAGCTCACAGACACCAATTTGGTGGACGGCAAATGGCGTTTATTCATGGGTTACACAGGGTTAAATAACCTGGGTTTACCGCGTCACTTCCTTCTGGTCAGGTATTACCTGTAGAGGGGAGGGGCTTTACCTGTCCCGCACAACGCGATATCTTCCAAACGCCTGTCCCTAATCTCCTACATTTCCCCCCCTCTATCCTAAATTATCCACATTTCCCCCCCCCCCCATGATTGATTAAAAAACATGCAAAGTATAAATGGTGCAAAATTTCAAGAACTAGTAAAAACCTACATAACAAGTTATAAAAAGTCATATAACATTCAGAAAATAAATGTGCTCTAGAGCAATTGCTGGCGGTCAACAAACAGAATGTTAACCTTTTCTAGCCGGCTTTTAACAAATGACACCAATTTGTTTAGTATGCAAGGCCCGAAAATCAGCGTTAGGAGTAACATAGTGAGGGGGCCTATTAGAGTGGAAACAAGGGTGGTCAGCCATGGAGACTGGTTAAACCACGACTCGAACCATCCTTGTTGGGCTTCTCTTTCTCTTTTTCTCTGGGCTAGTCTTTCTCTTAGTTCAGTCATTGAGTCCCGTACAACTCCGGTGTGGTCTGCATAAAAGCAGCATTCCTCTTTCAAGGCGGCACACAGACCTCCTTGTTGCATGAGCAAGAGGTCCAGTCCTCGCCTGTTCTGCAGGACGACTTCTGAGAGCGAGGAAACAGATTTCTCTAGAAAGGAGATGGATTTTTCAATCCTTTGTAAGTCTTCATCAATAGTCATCTGCAGCTGAGAAAGTCCCTGGTGTTGGGTCACGAGGGCTGAAACACCTGTGGCCGCGCCGGTGGCTCCAAGGCCGAGCAGCATTGCGATCGTGATGCCTGTTATTATTTCTCTCTTGTGGAGCCGGCTAGGTTCTTCAAAAAGGTGGTACATTTCTTCCTCCTGAATGGCTGGTGAGGATGATGTTCTGCATCGGCTTGCCCTCTGCCAAGGAGCTGTAAAAGCAAAATTATGCAAAGATACCGTTGTTGCTTGGATTTCACCGGTGTAGGATTCTTGGGTGCTGCTGGGCTGCTCGATGACTTGTCGCTTCCCTCAGGCACAGGGATGTATGGGTCACGGGGGCATTCAAAGATCCAGTCCTGGCTCGTTGATGGCGCGGCGATCAGGATGTCATCCATGTACTGAATGATGGTCGCGGCTGGGTCGCTGCACCGGACTGGCGCTAGTGCTCGGTCCACTGTGATCTGGCAGATGGTGGGGGAGTTGACCATCCCTTGGGGTAACACCTTCCACTGGAAGCGCAGGTTAGGCCGTTGGCTGTTCGGGAAGACGATGGAAGAGGCAAACCGCTCTTTGTCTTCATCATGCAGGGGTATGGAAAAGAAACAGTCTTTAATGTCAAGCACTGCGCAGGGCTGCCCTTTTGGTATCATCGAGTTCATGGGCAGCAAGGTTTGGACTGGACCCATTGGTTGGATTTTTTTGTTCACCTCCCTCAGGTCGTGCAGGAGGCGAAAGCCCTCGCCAGATCGTTTCGGTATTACAAAAACCGGGGTGTTCCATGGGCTTGTGGAGGGCTCTATGTGGTTCCGCTGTAGCTCGCGGCTAACTAGCTCAAGGAGAGCGGTCATTTGAGGCTTTGACAAGGGCCACTGCTCGGTCCACACGGGGTCAACCGATTTCCATACCAGTTTGATGGGCAGCGGTGGGTATGCGGCAGTGGCCCTTAGAATAAATTTGTCACCCTGACTTTCAGTAGGGCAAGGGCATCCCTCCCCAACAAGGGTGGACACTTTGGCATAACATATGGGAAAAGGGTGATAGTTTTCTCCAGTCCTCTTTCAGTGCGGAGCGTTATCGCTATCAATTGGGTGCTTTTTTTGGGCCCGAGATAGTCCCCCAACTCCGCCCACCATGGGGGCCTCCTCCAGTTCCCAATGTATAGGCCAGTACGTTTCTGGGACAACGGTAACATCTGATCCCGTGTCAATCAAAAAAGGGAGACGAATAGCAGAGTCACCTGGGTTGTTATGGAGACAGCAAACTCCCCACACGATTGGCGGGTGGCTGCCCACCTTCATGGCCAAAGCCACCCAGGGGTCTCGCTCCCAGGAGTTTGTTCCTGCTGTGCCTGGAGCGCAGACAGGTTCAACTGAGCCATTGGTTGAGCTGTGGAATTGGTCATTTCCCGGGGGGGCAGTGGGTGCGGGAGCTCCATGGCCCATTGGGGATTGACATAGCTGGGCCGCTTCATGTCCCAAGTGGGAGGGAGCTGTGTGCGGCCCGGATGCCCCCTCCCCCTCCCGTTTCCCTGGAGCTTGGATCTGCATTCTCTGGCAAAATGTCCCTTTTTCCCACATGCCCAGCATGGCCCCCTAGGTCGGGTCTGGCGTGGGGGAACTGCTGTTGTTGGAGGCTCTAATTGAGGACAATTCATTACAACGTGGCCTGCCTGGCCACACTTAAAGCATGCCATTACACTGGTTATTGCAGTGCGGACAGCTGCCTGGATTGGGGCCAGATGTTCTTCTTTTGCGACATGCTTAATCATATCTGCAATACTGGACCCGGCTGGTAATGACCGTAAAATGTCCTTAGTGGCAGAGTTGCATTGTTGCCGCCGCAAGCATTCTGCCACCACAGGGCCCTTTGCTTCTGGGGGCAAAGCAGAGGAATCGACTGCTGCTTGGAGGCGGTCTACAAATTGTGTGAAGCTTTCGCTCTCGCTCTGCTTTATTGTGGACCATGGCGATGGTCTCGCAATAACTCTGGAAGCAGAGCGGATAGCTTCTCTAGCAGCATGGGTAGTTGCCATGACTTCGTGGGCCCGTAGGCCCTCGGCTTGCGCCTGGGGTGTGATCATGGTTGGGTCTGTGCCCATTAGCCGCTGTAGGCTGGAGCCGTGGAGGGGGTAATCTGCTCCGGTTACTAGGGCTAGTTGCTTTGCGCAATTGTCTTCCCACTCTTGTTTGAAAACAATCATCCCTGCCCCATCAAAAATTAATCTGCAGGTTTGTTTGATGTCAAATGGGAGCATGTCATCCCCTCCCAAAAGGCTGTCGATGAGGGTGGAAACCATAGCCGAATTAATCCCTCTATCTGCAATTGCTTTAACAATTGCTTGTATATCTTTAGGATTTATCGGTGAGTAAGTCCTCTGGTTTCCGCCTTGCCCTCCTACCCGAACCGGGAAAGCTAGCGTGGCTGAAGGGGCCCATTCAGCACAGGCTGTTTTTATCTTTCTCCAGTCTGTAAGCGGGGTACGTTCTTTTTCAAATTTCCCCTTGGCCCAAGTAGGAGCGCGGTGGTTATGGCTTTTATCTATTCTTAAATAATCTTGGTCGGAGTCAGAGTCGGTTACGGACCATTCGTCAGGCCACCCGCTCCAGCTGTGGTCCGACTTGGAGCCGGAAGTCGACTGACTGGATACTTCCGGGCTCCGGAGGTTTTTCACCGGGCTCCTGCCCCGCCCCCTTCTCTTAGGATTGGGCCGTTCCTTCCCCCTGGGCTCGCCCTGCCTCCTGCTGAGGGAGGCCCTTGCTATATAAGGGCATGTTTCCGGGCGAGCGCTCTGGTTGGCCCTGGTTCCCCCTCCGGGATTCCCCCCCTTTTCCATTCACGCGTGTCTGCGTTATCTGGCGGCCCTTCTTTGATCCCGCCGGCCGCGTCTGCGTTACCTGGTGCACCTCCCCCGCTCCCGCCAGCCGCGTGTGTATCTCCCGGCGCACCTCCCCCGCTCCCGCCGGCCGCGTGTGCACCCCCCCCATCCCCTCCAGGGTCGGCGCCATTCTCCGGGGCATAGGGTGGGGGTCTGGCCCACGCCGTTTTGGACTCTGCTTTAACGGCAGCCCCCCGTGCCTCCTCCACCAGCCCGCCCCAGAATGAATGCGCCCGCACCTTTCCCTCCGTAGGTAGGGTTGGGCTGGGGGGCTGTGGAGAGGGTCCCTGCTCCTGTGAGCCTCTATGCTCTGCAGGGGTACTTTCATCTGCAGTTTGTGTAGCCGCCCCAACTCCCAGCCGAGGTGTGGCCAGCAAACAGTTCCGTGCGGCTTTCCAGGTCTCCTGCTCTTGCAGAGCCTTATGCAAAGCCTGCACGACTTTTCCCCATAGTTTAAGGAATTTCCCCGAACCCGAGGACATTGTTTCATCGGCTAGAGCCTTGGTACATTTGTCCCATACTTCTGGGTGGAGTATATCCACCGGTTGGTCTATGACCCCAATTTCCAAAAGCCTCGCAACAGCGAGAGTAAAATCTTTTGGCTTGCAATCAATACCCCATTGTTTATGAATCTGAGATACGACCTTCGCGAGAGCTTCCATCCTCCACGCTGGTCCGGGAGCGTCCCCCCCGCCGGGCTGGTCCAACCACGCCGGCCACCGTTCACCCGTCCAGGCGAATTCCCGATCCCGATTCCGATTCCGGATCCCGGGTTTTCGGCACCACTTGTTGCCTCTAAGGCGGCGTAGCGACCTGGTTCAGGAACGGTACGACGACCACCTCAGGTCGTTCGGGCCATCAGCTCACAGACACCAATTTGGTGGACGGCAAATGGCGTTTATTCATGGGTTACACAGGGTTAAATAACCTGGGTTTACCGCGTCACTTCCTTCTGGTCAGGTATTACCTGTAGAGGGGAGGGGCTTTACCTGTCCCGCACAACGCGATATCTTCCAAACGCCTGTCCCTAATCTCCTACACTGCACTCCTCCCAAACCCAAGCACGGGCTGGGCTCTTCTCCTTCTCGCTAACACTGCAAGTAAGAACACCGCACACGTGCAGTACAGAAGATCCCACCCCTGCATGTGAACTCAGCAGCGCCGTGCACGTGCAGTTAAAAAGCAGTAATAAAACTCCTCAAACATAAAAAAACCCCAGCAAAAATACCTGCACATAAGCGGCAGAACTCAAAAAAGCAAAGGAATGAGCAACGACTTGGAGAGCGGCACACGCGCAGTAAATTGAGAAGCCGTGCCCGTGCAGTAACGTGGAAAACCGCACGGGTGCAATGACAGAAAGCGACGTGCGCGCAGGGAAGCGGGAGAGCTGCGTGGTGCTGCTCGCTGCTTCCACCTGCTGGTGCACAGGAGGCACTACAGCCACCCCGGGGAGCAGCTGCAGGCGCGCATTGACCCAACGATGCCGGCTGAAGAAAGCTGCGCGTGTGCAGGGAGCGGCCGCAGCTACCCACGCGCAGCGCCGCGGGAAGGCCGTGCGGGCGCAGCGGCTTTTTACGCTCGGTGCTGCCGCTCAGGGGGTAACATCCCGTACCGCAGGCCACGACCTCACGATTTCCGTGGGTGCCGCCACCTCATGCTTGTCCCGGCTGTGTGGGGCTTCAGTGGCCAGAGCGCAAATCGCGGAGCGGTGGCGCTGCTGCCGCCAGGCATTTGCGGTCCTGTTGCTCGGATGCTGGGCACGTTCTGTAGGGGATAAAACGAACGTTTTGGGGGTAAAATGTGAGTTAATTTGTATGGGAGAAAATGAATGTTTTGAGGTAAAATCGAGGCAATTAGTAGGTGACATTTTGGGATGAAAATTGAGGTTCTTATCGGTAGGGGACAGACAGAGACAATTTGAGGGAAAAGACCTGAGCTAATCTGTGAGGGACAGAATGAACGTTTTGAAGGTACATACGAGGAAAACTACAGGGGACAGAGTGAAAATTTTGGTTTTAATATAAGAAGGGCAATCAGTAGGGAACAGAAAAAACATTCCGAGGTAAAATAGAAGTATTAAGTAGGGACAGTTTGGGGGTAAAACTTAGTCTAGTCAGAGGATGTGTTGGGAGTGAAATCCGAGGTAATTTGTAGGGGACAAAATGAACATTTTTGGGGCTCAGCAGACGGCATTGGGCCGGAGATGTAAAAACCCTCACCTGGACTGCTGCACTTGGAGTGAGATCTGGCTACAAATGGAATTCTGGAAATAGCCTCCAAAATGTGCAATAATCATACATTTTAAATGACTCCAAAGGGCAACAGCTCCAGTGCCAGCTCAAGTACCTGCATGAGTCTTTGTCCCAGCCCTGGCTCACTGACGCGCACAATAAGCCAATGGCCACAGAGGCCCTGCTTGCAGAATTCCTAACACAAACCCTTGGCTTTTCTGCCCAGAGCTGAGGGAAATCTGACGGAATATTAATAAATAACCGTTGCTGAGAGCAGTCATCACCCCAGTCCTTCAAGCTTGGCAGGATTTTGTAGTGAATAGACTCAAATTCTTAATCTAAGTTTCTAACACATTTTGTTAGAAAGATACTGGACAGTAAATCATGTAACACAATGAAAAGACCACACAAGGAATAATGGAAGATTTTTCACGAACAACAGAAGTTCCTTTTTTTTCCTCATCGGTCTGGGACTGTAGGACTGAATCCTTGCAACCGAGACACAATAGAGTTGTTATTAATGCTTAAACCTCTCAAGCATTGTTTTTTGAGTTACTCCCATGTGTCTAGAGTGCTTTGGGGAGAGGCAAGACAACATCTTCTGTTTGGAAAAGTTTCAAGATAATAAAAACTAATTTCCCTTCCCTCTCTCTGACCCATAACCAAAGCAGTCATGTATAACAATGTGGACTATTCAAACCCCAAACCAAATTTCAAGGTGAAAACACGCCGCTTCCATAATGGAAGCACACAAAACTAATTTCAGCCAGAGAGAAAATCAGCAAGAGAGCCAAAAGAAATCTTCTTCTTTGATAAACTCTCTGGTTGATAATTCCAAAGGAAATTCCCCACTGATCATAAGCAATTTCCAATACCTTTTTCTCTGGAATCATTACTGACTTGGCTTTCTGTGGAAGTGTTTGACACATCCCTTGAGGGGTCAGGGGTTTGGTTAAGTTGTTTATGGCTCATCTTGACAGGCCCAGGCCAAACCCAACTACCCTCATCACTGCTCTGGCCCCAGTTTCAGTGAAATATTGATACTGTTTATAAATACTCCCATTGCCTGCTACTCAGTCCTTCACTGTGCATCTAGGGAGTGGATTTACTCCATCCTTTGTTCCCAACAGCACCTCTGCAGCTCAGATCCCAGTTCTCACAGACGCAAACCAAACAGACCTAAAGTGACCGGAGTTCTGAGCTCCCTGTTCCCTCGATTGCTCATCCAAGCACTCACAGCAATCTCACCTCAGGCCAGAGACTCTTTGTCCTCAGAGGGAAACACGACCTGATGTGATGCAGCTCTGGCACCACATTTCCTCTTCTTCCTGCTGTCCTGGAAACCCCACAGGTAAATTCAGGTCCTCAGACCTTGCATCCCTGAACACCAGGAGAACTGGAGTCTTACTCGGATCCCAGCGGCCTGCATGGCTGCGCTGACACGAGCACAGGCCGATCGCTCTGCCCAGCACCATCCCTCATTTTATTCCCATTGTTCCCAAACCTCACCCACGTCTGTGCTGGGGCCAGTGCCAGTGTTCGCCCGAGCCCAACCAGAGGTTGTCACCCAGCCCTGCACCGGCTGACATCCCTGACAGAGCTGGGAATCCACCGAGAGCTCTGCTCCCCGGGCTCCCATACCCCCAAACCAGTCCTTAGACGCACGAATAGTGCCCAACCTGCCTCTCTTGGCACAGCCAAACGCCACAACTCCATCACCCCCAAGGAATTTGCCTCTTCGCCTCTGCCCGTTTGCAGCAGACATGCGGTAGGACCGGGCTGTCAGAAATGTCATTCCCATGGCACTTAATCCCAGCAGAGAGGAAAAGAGGAACCCTGCGTCCCTCTGACCCCACAGCGCAGGCAAGACCACGGGCCCTCCACCACAGGCCCCCGGTGCCGGTGCCCCTTGGCTTTCGCTGCTCAAACACCAAAGCTTTTGGCATCACTGGGCCCACTTAAATGGATTTTCCTTTCCTGAAAGAGAGGAGAATAAAAAAAAAAAAACCCTAAGCCCACTGCAGAAGTCAAAGGATCACCAATTTCACACCTCTCTTTTAATTGCTCACTACAGAGGTTTTTTGTGTAGAAACCACTGAACTGGATTTCACTGAGCTGCACCACAAAGCTGTTAACAGCAGGCAAAGGCAAGAGGTACACAGCACCAAGATGCAGTCCCTGCGCTTTGGGGGAACGCAACCTTACCGAGTTCCAGAGCCAGGGGATGGTATTTGGGAACAATCCTCGCTGCCTGGAGGCAGTTCAGACAAGCGAGCCTCAGGAGCTGTGGGATTTTTTGCTTTCCCTGCACTTTCATCGGTCCACACCATGAGACATTTCCTGGAACAGATCCTCCCTATAAACAGGAGCTACAGCAAAGCTCAGGCCCTCATTTAGAGACCCTTGGAAAAAGCAAAGGGGAGGTGGGATTACCTGGAGCCCCAGGGGATGGTGGTGAAGGTGATAAAGAAGCAGACAGCAAACAGCTTTCCCTGCTGCTCACCCCAGCGAGGGGAATTTCCCTGGAATTTCATGTCCAGCATCTCCTCCAAGCCGCACAGGTGAACCAACAGGTACTCGAAGACTGATCTCCTCTGTACTTCTGGCAGCACAAACCCACCAGGAAGAACTGCAATCCAAGGACACAGGTCAGCAACGGTCTTCCCTCTTGCCCCTCTCCCCACATTTTCCCTTTACAGTGGGATGCAGGTGCCACTCGCCAGAGGCAGGAAAACTGCCTTGCAATCCAGTACAAAACCTGCCTAGAAAGCCCAGGATGGCAGGAGCCAGCAGCCCATTTCTCCTGAATTTCCTGCTGACAGGCATTTAAAGCCTGCTTTACTTCACAGCTGCATTTCTGCGAAGGGCATTCCCACCTTTTTTTTTTTTTTTTTTTTTTAGCCCAAATAAAGGTTTGGAAAGCTGAGTTTCATGAGAACCGGTTCATGTTTTGATTATTCTTAACTCAGAGTTTCCTTTGGCATCAAAATCCGGGTGTGACCAGCTGCTTTCAGAGGGTTACCCGGGCACACCCGCACAGGGAGCTGCTAATCCAGAGGGGCCAACGGGGGCATCCCGAGCATTCCTCCAGAAACGACGGTCGGAGCATTTGGCAGGGGCTAAGGAGCAGGGAAACCCCGTGCCTCCCCTCAGGACCCCGCTCCCAGGGCTCCATGGCGGGGGGGAGGAGATCCCGAGAGGTGATGAATCCGAAATAAGCCATGTACTTTTAAAGACGATCTTTTGGATGTAGAGTTGTGCCTTTGGATCTCTGCCGAAGCGCCCGGCCGTAACACCCTTTTTGCTGTTGTCTCCTAATTATCTCCTGCAAATACCCGATTTTTCACCGCAAAATCCCCTTTTTCCACCTCAGATTCCCAATTTTTCACCCCAAATTCCTGATCTTCACCCCAAATTCCCCCTTTTTAACCCCAAATTCCCGATTTTTCACCCCAAATGTGAAAAACAGAGGGTGGGCAGTAGTGGGCAGCGCGCCCGCGCATGCGCAGAGGTTTCTTTCGGACCAGGGCTGCATTTCCATCCCCCGCTCTGGGAGTCACCAGGTGCGTTAGGAGCGAGCCGATCCCGCTCCCTGAGACACAAGGGCTTGCTCGAGGAGACTGTTCCTGTTCCTCTGTTCCAGCCACTCTGCTCTCCCCAAAACACCCATTTCCTCGGAGCTCCTCTGCAACTGCATTTCCATGGACCCAGGGCTCCAGAAGCTGCAGAGTCGTGCAATGGGGTTTTTTTGGGAAGGGACCTTAAGCTCTTGCAGTTCCACCTCTGTCATGAGAATTTCAGGGCTCTAAGACTCACAGAACCATTTGGGCTTGGAAGGACCTTCAAGCTCATCCAGTGCCAGCACTGCCACGGGCAGGGACACCTCCCACTGTCCAGGGCTGCTCCCAGCCCCAGTGTGCAGCCTGGCCTGGAACATTCCAGGGCATCCAGGGGCAAATCCCCCTCTCTGGGCAGACAGAATGAGCTAAACCTGGCTATTCCTGAGGGAGTGATGGCAGCACAGCCGAGTCCTGCATCCCTGATTCCCACGGGGAATCTCCATGTCCTTCCTGCTATGGGATCCAGGAGTTGCAGTAGGATTTTTGTGTTTGGTGCTGCATTCCCAGCCTGGCAGAAGCTGTCACGCTCGGAAACACAGCCAGTGTGACAAGGTTTTGCTCCCTTTCTGCTTTGTTTTTGCTGTGTTTTGTTTCTCTCGACAGCTGGCTTAGAACTTGTGTGTTGCTGTTTAGACATCAAGCTTTGGGGCTGAGGTTTTTTTATTCCCAAGTGCTTGCTGGCAGTAAAAATACACTTCACATCTGCAGTGTGTGCACGTGGCTTGGGCTGTGGATTCACAATTCTGGGGCAAAAAGAAGTCCCTTCACACCGGTGCTGCTGGTGGTGTCCCCTGTGAGAAGTTTGGTGGCTCGTTTGTGGCTCTCTCAGTTGTTCCCTTTCACAGAGCCCGGCATTTCTCCCCCTTTCAGGTTCATCCTGCAGAGCTTCGTTCCTGCTGCCGCAGCGTGTTCTGAACCCTTCGCTCGCAGCCTGGGGGTGCCTTTTGTTCTGGTCCTCCGTGGGGCTGCCTTGAGAGCGGAATCAAGGTTGGAAAAGACCTTGGAGATCACTGAGTGCAACCAGCACCAGCACGGCCACCGCTGACCACGTCCGTCCATGCCACAGCCACAGGTGTTGGAGCACTCCCAGGGGTGGGCACTCCAAACCTCCCTGGGCAGCTGTGCCAAGGCCTGAGCGCCCTTTCCATGGAGGAATTTCCCCAATATCCACCCTGAGGCTCCCCTGGCCCAGCCTGAGGCCGTTCCCTCTCCTCCTGTCCCTGTTCCCTGGGAGCAGAGCCCGACCCCCCCGGCTGCCCCCTCCTGTCAGGGACTTGTGCAGAGCCACAAGGTCCCGCCGGAGCCTCCTTTGCTCCGGGCTGTGCCCCTTTCCCAGCTCTCTCAGGAACTCTCCAGCCCCTTGCCAGCTCCGTTCCCTTGCCTGGACTCGCTGCAGCCCCTCCGTGTCCCTCTTGTCCCAGAGGTGCTGCCAGCACTGCAGGTGCCTCAGCAGTGCCAGCACAGGGACGGGCCCAGCGCGCCCGCGCATGCGCAGTGGGGGGAGGGGTGGGGTGGGGGGCCGGCCGGCGCAGCGCGCATGCGCAGTGGGGGTGGGGGGAGCCGTCCAGCTCTCCCGCGCATGCGCAGTGGGGTGGGGGGCCGGCCGGCGCGCCCGCGCAAGCGCAGTGGGGGTGGCGGTAGGGCCAGCGCGCCCGCGCATGCGCAGTGGGGGGCGGGGCCCGGCCTGGGGGTGCCTTTTGTGCTAGTTCTCCGTGGGGCTGCCTTGAGAGCGGAATCAAGGTTGGAAAAGACCTCGGAGATCACTGAGTGCAACCAGCACCAGCACGGCCACCGCTGACCACGTCCGTCCATGCCACAGCCACAAGTGTTGGAGCACTCCCAGGGGTGGGCACTCCAAACCTCCCTGGGCAGCTGTGCCAAGGCCTGAGCGCCCTTTCCATGGAGGAATTTCCCCAATATCCACCCTGAGCCTCCCCTGGCCCAGCCTGAGGCCGTTCCCTCTCCTCCTGTCCCTGTTCCCTGGGAGCAGAGCCCGACCCCCCCGGCTGCCCCCTCCTGTCAGGGGCTTGTGCAGAGCCACAAGGTCCCGCCTGAGCCTCCTTTGCTGCAGGCTGTACCCCTTTCCCAGCTCTCTCAGGAACTCTCCAGCGCCTTGCCAGCTCCGTTCCCTTGCCTGGACTCGCTGCAGCCCCTCCGTGTCCCTCTTGTCCCAGAGGTGCTGCCAGCACTGCAGGTGCCCCAGCAGTGCCAGCACAGGGACGGGCCCAGCGCGCCCGCGCATGCGCAGTGGGGGTGGGGGGGGCCTGCAGGCGCACCGCGCATGCGCAGTGGGGGTGGGGGGGGCCGTCCTGCTCTCCCGCGCATGCGCAGTGGGTAGGGGGCCGGCCGGCGCACCGCGCATGCGCAGTGGTTGGGGGGGGCGGGGGGGGCCCACCGTGTCGGCGCATGCGCAGTGGGGAGGGGGGCCGGCAGGCGCACCGCGCATGCGCAGTGGGTGGGGGGGACGGCAGGCGCGCCCGCGCATGCGCAGTGGGGTGAGGGGGCCGTCCAGCTCTCCCGCGCATG